>NC_142370.1:16724062-17024062 GCF_059441005.1 Hippichthys cyanospilos
ACTCGTCACTTGTGTACAGAAACCTTGGGATAATACCCCAAGTAAAATGATCGGCAAATAATCTCCCAAGATCTACATTTCAAACAAATTGGACAGGTCCGAAGATAACTCCCCGTGGATGAGTAACAAGGATGTTTGCGCAAATGCCAAGTAGGAAGGAGAGGACGTCCGGAAGTTAAATGGGAGGAGCTATTTGGCTTGTCAGATAGTGATGATGACTTCTAGGGCTTTTTGACTAATTAATTTTCAGCTGTGTCAAAATATACAGCATTGGAAATTCAAATCATTTTGACGCATAATTTAGACGCATATGCTGAAACTAATGTTGGAACAATACCAACAGTAGTTTGCGTCTATGTCATAGACGCAAACGCTGAAACTACTGTGTGCACATAGACTCTATGTGCACACGTACATTGCCTCGCAGTCTTGTCTCTCCAGTCCTTCCACTTCCCTCCAAAACCGCAACAGTAGGTTACAAAGTAGAAATGCCTCTAAAAGTATCGTAATTGTCATTTTAATAACACAAACGTTTTGATTGGACAGCAATGATCGACAGCATAGGCATCAAACTACAGTCCTCAAGGGCCGGTATCCCGCATGTTTTCCAGTTCTCTCTCCCCAACACACCTGATTCAAATAATTAGCTTATTGACACCCTTCACATGAGCTTGAAAATGATCCTAATCATTTGAATCAGGTGTATTTGAAAGAGGTTCGATAACAGCCCTCGGGGACTGGAGTTCGACACCTGTGATCTAGAGTAAGTAACCACTAAAGTCAGGGGTAAACTGGTAAACTTATAATTGCATTTTTGAAAAATTCACCCAAATTGAAGTGAAAAAAAAAGGAGTGGGGGGTTGACTTATAAGTGAGGTCGACCTGTACCCAGAGAAATACGGTACATATCATTGCCAATATCAACTAGTATTCTGGAAGAAGAAAAAAAAATAAAGAAAGCAAAGTACCTCGAGACAACTATAAATGAAAATGAATTCATTTGTGGGTTGCTGCAGAGGCTGACTGTATTTAAGGCCTTTAAATGAACGTGGTCCAGTCTGATGACGAAGGTGGTGCACACTGCTAGTATAGCACATGTCCATATGTAGATTATAATTTGCATGGCTTCCTATAAATTATTGACTTTCCAGACATCTCAGACCAAACAATCAAGAAAATTAAATAAATTGGACATTTCATTTTATCTATAAAAAACAAAATGTAAAACATACCATAAAACATGGCTGGGAGCTTCCACGTAGTGCTGGTAACTTCATTTGAATGCGAGGATACAAAGTATTCTGTCATGATATTATTTGTGTTAACGTTGTCTGTATGCTGTATGCTACATGAACTATAACCACTAATAATCTGTTAACAATTTACAACGTTCAAATACTGTAGTTACAAAGTTGTCTTCCATCTGGAATTATAGTAGAAGAAAAAACAGCTTTTTGATTTTTGTTTTTCTTTAGCATATTTTGTGGTAGTAATAGTTTTTGAGAGGTGGGCTCTCTGACCTCTGAGGTTGTAGTCACAGAGCTGGTTAACCCTGAATTGGGAACAGTGGTCGTTTTCGGCTGATAGTCAAAACGGGTAAAAACGGCCTTTATGAGGCACACGTTTTTCTATTTTTAACTCTTAAACAGGCAAGAATTTTATGGGTACATTAGAATTTTAGCAATAGCTGTTACGTACACTTTGGGCGTTTTGCCTGTTTATACTATCAGCCGAAACTGGCCTCTGTGCCCAGTAAAGGGTTAAAAACTTCCTCGGTGTCAAGGACCTGGCTAGATAGTTCGATAGGCTCGATGTTGCAGGCCTTCCTGGCATCGCAGAGATAGGGAGCAAAAGTGAAAGAGGAGTCAGGGAGTTAAGATCTGCATTCACCATGTTTTGGAGAAAAGAGTGATGTGAAACAAAACAAGAGGGCGTATTTAGGATGGTGAATTCATCAGCAAATGAACACATTCTGAATGACGCTGCAATGCAGTTGTCAACGGTGTCTGTACATGCCTAACCCTTACGCAACTCTTGCGCTGCCTTAAATGAGATAAATTCTCGCGAGGAAAGCACAGCTAAAATAATTATCACCAAATTATTAGCTGTTTGAAGTCACTAATGATTCCAATCCATGGGTTACATCAAGCATGTGGGTCACATAAAGCCAACAAGGCCACTTTCTTTTCGTGAAAAAAAAAACAAAAACAAAACATCTTTGAGTTTTGTCTTCTGAAAGTGACCATCCACTAAAGACTCAATCAGTAGTGGTTTAGTTTTAAGCGAAAGAGCTTTTAATTGCAGTTGAACAAGATCGAATATTAACAGGTTGTCGAACCAGTTCAGACGTCACGTTATACAGTACTATGTGGCCTTGTTATTACAGTACGGGTAGGCGCTGCTTTAAAGCAGTGACGTGACGTGTTGTAAACACTGCATCTACGAGATCAATAAATGACGGTCAACATATATATTTTTGAAAAAAGACAAACGGCAATCATTGAAGCTGCAAAAAGTGAAGCGTATGTATACAGAAATATATGCCGTGTGACTGCAACAACTAACATGAACATCACTTTATTACTGGGGGAGAGAAAAAGGAAATTACTGTTGAGGATAAAGAAAAACAATGGAGTAGGACATCTGAACTGCAACAAGCCACACGGCAGGCCAGAAAACCAGCACATGTATGTAGGCATACACGCACATCTGTTCGCCTTAAAACATGAGCACTCTTGACTCTACAACCAACCTCTTGTTAAAGTGGTCAGTAAGGGCACTCTCAGGGCCATTACTGAGAGGACAAATATGCCCATAAATGCCCAATACATCAGAATCCCTACCGGAGCTGGACGCGGGACTTCTGTTTGTCTTTTGGGATGTTAGGCCGAGACCAGACAAGACATCTGGCTCCGGATTAATCCAGTGACTCTAAAACCAACTTAAGGCTCCAGTGGCCTAGAACAATGAAGGGTTCCAGACTCAAACTATTAAGGCAGCTAAATTTAAATATGGTGCTGACGCGAGGAACCCGTTGATTGCCTAAAGTGGCAACACGTGAAGTTGAGCGGTGGTAGAGCAGTGCTTTCATTTGGGTTGTCAAACGTACCGCCCATGGACTGGTTCTGGCTCGTAAGTGGGTATAATCGGGCCCGCGAGATGATTTTGTAAAGTATAATAATGAGCTGAATTTTTTAATAAATGAAAAACTTGATATGTTTTATGACTAATAGCAACGTTAATATTTTATGACTAATAGTGATGATGTACTAGGTTTTTTTTTTTAGGCAGTATTAAATAAGAGAATAAATAAAAGTATAATAAATTTGAAGTAGTTGTTTAAAAGTTATATAAACATTCGCCATGATTTTATTGGTCCAGCTTAGTTGGGAATAGATTTTCCTCCTTGCGATCAGCAAGCTTAAACAAGTTTGACACCCCTGCTCTGCATGGTGCAGTGGTTCTCAAATTGTCTACCTTCAGAAGGAAAAACATTTTTCTCTTACATCAAGTTGTGGGACACATTTTTAAACCATTCAAATGTATCTTACAGAAAAATTGCACAGTGAACTTGTTTGTCCTTACAAAGATTCTGAGAGTCAAATAATAAATAATCAGGTAACAATGAGTCCGAAGGTAAAGAAGTGAAAACGAAACACTTCAGCTGCTCGAGAAGAAGAACAAAAGACATGTCGAAACTAAACAAATAAACACTTAAAGTAAAAAGTAGACTTTTCAACCAAAATAGACTTGTTATATCAGTGGTTGCGATATGAAGATAATGGCAGATGCTACATGTAAGTTCATTCTATATTAATACATCTTACTGAGACATTAGTTATTATCTGTTGTTGGTTTTTGCTCACGTCTTGTAAATGTAGCTTGAGCAGACTTACTTTGTCCTTTTTATTGCACAAACTTTAGGACTCCAAAAATGTTTCTGTTGGGACCCATAGTTTTTTAGGATTGCAAGTCCCGGGGACCAAACAGTATTCTGAGGTAAAATGACCATTGGTAAAGAGTGGTGATGAAAAATTCATCAGGCAATTAGGAGATTACCTCTTCTTCCTGTTGAAAGGAAAACATTTTCTGGCATAAAAAGGCATACCTATCATCTCTTCTGCATGGTCAGAAGAACAAACAGAACAGGTTAATTTAAGATTTTTTTTTAAAGTAGTTCAAACAGTAAACCAAAAAAATAGAAATGCTGTAATATTAAAATGGTGAAAAAAGATAACGTAGAAAAGGGGTGGATTGATAATTTGACTAAAACTTGGGTTAGGTTTAATTATTTTTTTAGATTTAAAATTGCAGGTCCAAGTGCCCAAAAGAAGAAGATCAAGACCAGTAAAGGACAAATTCGGTGCAGTTTTGGGCTTTATTCTTATTGGATTCAATCAAATTGGAGAAGGAGGACTTTCTGGCAGCTGAAAGTGCACGTTTATAGTGTTTAAAACTTTAAGCCCATGCAAGGCAAAGAGAGACAGATTTTGTTGCCCGCCACCTTTTCTCAAATATACAACAATAACATTTTAGTGAGAGAGTATGTTCTAAAAACCAGGGCACGGATTTATTAGCATGTATACATGAAAGTAAACAATAATACAAAAATATTGAATATATTGAACATTACAAATAGTTTACTTGGTTTGGCGTGACCTTCCCTCCCACTAATTTAAATGAGGGCACCAGACACATTACTTAATTGGCTGCCGTCAGCAGTTATTTTCCTTAGTGAATCATCAACACACCTTTAAAGCACCATTAATTATAATGCTTTTATTTTCTTTTTAAAATACTGTACTGTGGACCAGAGCAGTGTCTTGAATGTAGCCCATGCGATGCTAGTTCCCCATCCGTGTACTAGAGGAACCCATACTACTGTCTATAAATTGCTTGCGGGGTTTGTGAACACACAATTTGAATCTGATTGACTTAGCCCAACCTTATACTATCAAGAGTTTTCAAGAAAAATAAAATAATATTCAATGTTCATTCATCCATTTGTCATTAATGTGCATCCACATTTGTTTATGAATGTAAAACAGAGCTATTCTGTTTATATATATATATATATATATATATATATATATATATATATATATATATATATATATATATATATATATATATATATATATATATGTATGTGTGTGTGTGTGTGTGTGTGTGCGTGCGTATTTGTGAATTAATTACTTTTATTTAATTATTTAATGAAACATTTATTTATTTTGGCACTTTCGGCCCTCCATAGCTTTAGACAAGTTAAAAAAACAACAACACATTCCTCATGAGAAACTAGTCTACCGCAATACATTGTATTAGGTTTTTCCAAATCATGTTTTCTACAGAATCCACAGAAAACATCAGAATCAATCCATAAATCTTTGTATTATTATTCAGTTTATCGCTCTCCTCGAAACACAACGCGTCAAGTGGCAGGTGCTCAATGTTTCCATATCATTGGTCATTTGCATACGCTGAGAAGTGGATTTTACACAAATAGATTTAGTCATTACATTAGCATTAAATTTTAACAGATTATTTACGATATTTAAAACGTGTTTTTATTTGTTTTTCTTTCTGTAGTTTTTTTTCCCCTGTGCATCACGTTGTAGATTGTTGTGTTTATTTGGATTTTACTTTTATGTTTGTATTCTTTTACAATCCTGTCGGCTCTACAGCAATGGTGGCATTGCAAAAGAGAATCTGTTCTCATTGGCCTTATCTGGAAAATTGAAGGATGAATGTTAAAATTTAAAAAACATTTTAAAAGGTTATTTATACATTTTTATTAAATGCAGGTTTTGTTTTTCTGATGTTTTTTTCTGTGCATTGTAATTTGTTGCATTTATTGGTAAAGCATTTGCTTTCTTCTTATTTTACAATCCTGCCTGCTCTTCAACATCAGGTTGCCACTGCAAAAGAGAATCTATTCTCGTTAAATGCTGTAAATATACCGTCGGTTTGTGACTGCCTTTAACGTAGAAATTCAAAACAAAAATGGTCACTTACTGAGCCTCAACTTGAGTCCGAGCCAGCTCCGCGGAGGCGACTTGTGCAGGACTGAATTCATGGTCCACTTGTTCGGAACCATGGAGGCATGCGATCCTTGACTTTTGGTGGTTTTTCGTTGATTTGATGGGACGGGGAGCCCACCGGTTCCCAGCAGGTTCGCGTGCCGCCGGTGGCGTGCACCGATGCTAATGGCTAATCACTCGCTGACTTTGGTTCGCAGTCCAGTCGAAAGCTCTCCCGCATTGTACTAGGCTCGATTCGGATCTCACATCACGTCAAGCGCGTGGATGGCAAAGTGCGGCTAAGTTGGTAGCGTGTATTTTTTAAGCTACCCTAACATGTTCAACTACAACACGCACATCCTAACTCTACGCGGTGGAGGAACATATAAAAATTAAATGCTCCTCTGGGGGAAAACAAAAAACGCCGTTCGTTGAACTCGGCGTGCAACTTTGCGGCTAGCGGAAAAAAACACATAAACGTTCTCGGTGGCGTATTAAACTAAGTGCTATTCCTCAGAGAACTTTCAAACAAAGTGCTGCTTCTTCTTTTTTTTTTTTTTTTTTTAGCTTCGTGTCCCCCTCCAAAAACCGCCGACCGCCTTCCATTCATCCGTTTTAACTCTTTATTCTGTAGTACAGCGTAAATGCCCCTAGGGGCGCCAACTCGTTGTTTATGACTGCATTTAGAGGGTGAATACAGGTATTGCAGTTAAAAAAATAGATATACATAAATATTTTGATGAATAAAATAATCCGATATGATTGTCCGCATCCCAACGCCTCCCAGCACCACTCTGATTGAGTTTTCATGCTAATTTCCGCTGCCAGTGAGTCTGTGACTCAAGTAGTCATCCTCCTCCTGATTCTTCAGCAATAGGACAGCTGTTATTTCTGTCATACTGGGACACGTGGCTGCATTCTTGTTTTCAGTGAGTTAATACAGAAGGCGAATATCAGAGTTTACCTAAGATGCAGGTTGTATTTGCGTCTGGCTCTCTTCTGATCTTGAGACTTCCGGTCATCTGGCAACCTGCAGGATAATCCTCTCACACTCTCCTCAGCTTGTTTGTAAAAGCTTCTTTCTGTTCTTTTTTTTTTTTTTTCAGAATTCATGCAAAACCTCAACCATCTCCAAAGGCACGTCGCACTGTGCTCAGACAGCAAATCACTGAATAATTCCACTAGAAAGTCCAGTAGATTTGCAAAGTAATTCAAAGAGCACATTCTTGATAGTAGATTCATGCTCTTGTCTGAAGAGCCACGATCTCAGATACAAATGAGGTGAGGGGCAGGTGACCTCAACCGTAACATTGTGATTACGGAAGTATGGAATAGCTTCAAGAGAATTACATACAGTACCAAATAGACAGAAATCAGTTTGTTTATATGATCAGTTGAAGTATCCTCATGCTTGCATAAAATAAAGAAATGCCGCGAATGACAAACAAATCTGAACTCAGCATTAAGAAAACCAACAAACATTTCCTGCATTGTTTAATTCTTAAATGTTGAGAAATATACATCCAAATTACAGTACAAATTGATGACTCCTAAATGCAATTCATGATGGAACTATGGGCACTGCTGGTGAGGTCACACATGCTCTTGCCTTTTGTGCAGTACTATAAGATGTCCAATTCCCAGCTGGCGCACATAAACCCAGCCACAGGCAGTCTCAGGCATGGACAAAATTTGGGTGTGTATCACCACTAAGAGCATCCGGGGTAACAACTGCGTGAAACAAATCATGCAAGTGACTCACTGAGGCAATTATCTTTGATGAGACAAGTCAAAAGCCAAAACAACATAAATAAACAATTCAACAATATAATGAGTTGCCTGGGAAACAGACCTTGGGTCGCAGCCTCTGAAGCTAACCATACAATATGCTGTATCGTATCACTATAAAAAAAATATGTAAAAAGATAGTCAAAAAGACTTGTATTATGAGAGAATCATGTTGAAGTATATTGTTTTGCTACAGAAGGGACCTGTGCACTTCACAAAATAGACAGCATCATGAGGAAAACATTTTAAGGAAATCCCGAAGCGACGTCTCAAGACATCAGCCGATTGCACAGTACACAAAGATGAATGACTGTTGACACTCAGAAAAACACAGCTAAAGACAATTTACAGTGTCCAGTATACCCACTCAGCATGTTTTTGGAATGTGGGAGGAAACCTGAGTGCTCGGAGAAAATCAACGTGGGCACAGGGAGAACATGCAAACTCTACAGAGGAAAGCCAGAGCCAGAAGTGACCCCATGGCCTCCGCATGTGAGGATGATACGCTAACCAGTCTTCCACTGTGCTGCCCGGAATAATATTTCACAGGTAAAATTCAAGTGGGGGCTTCCCCTTTCCAATGTTTAAGTATTGGATAAGAATGTAAATCGAGTAAAAACGGGTTGATGATTAAGCAACGACTGAATTTCACCACTTCTGCATTGCATTGATGGTAACGTCAACACTCCCAATATGGCCGCCACGTAGGCGCGTACGTTAAAGTATTTCCGTCCCAAAAACGTGACGTCACGGAACGCGACTTTAGCTAACTCGTCGCAAGTAACGAACGTTTTAGCGCGCTGCAGAGCTCCGGAACTCGGCTTTGACACAAGGACCAACAAACAACCTGAACCGGAGCCACGGCGTGTCGACAAGTATGAACTCCTGGACAATGAGACGTGTTATGTGACAAACATGAGCTTTTTGCTAGCACTAATGTAGGGGAAGCTGTTTTTATCTAATAATGCCTTCAATGTTTGCATCTGCATGGTTCACATTGACAGAAATGGGACGTTTTAGTCGTGTGTATTCTAGAGCTCGCGTGAATTTTTTTTAAATCTAATTTCTTCACACTCACAGACTGGTCGATGGAGCGTCTCAGACGCTCGTCGGCTAACGGGCAAGCCACCTCACGCCACAACAGCGAAGACCAACAGCTGAGCAATGAGGGGGAAAACTGTGGCTCCATGGATAGACAGAATGGCAACGAAAGGAACGTGAGAAAGGAAACAAGGAGCAAGTATAGAGACATCATCGATTCAGTCCAGCGTGAGTTGATGACTTTAGAGAAGGCGGGGCTTGATTAGTTTTTGTTTTGTTTTTTTCGTCTAACGCTTGTACATGTTTGATTTCAGGAAATAGAGAAGATTTAATGAGCCCTTCAAACAACAAACTTACAGAGGTTTTGGAAGAGGCAGACAGACTTTTCAACAATGGTATGTGTATTTTTTTTTTTTAAATATAACTTCACATTGTTGGACCAAAACTATTAGATGGGTTCATAACATCTCAATACTGCGTTTGTGATGTACTTTTGTCCAAACACATCCTCTGATCAAGATCTGGCTAAAATCACCCCCAAGTGCATGGCTGTATATAGTGCTCTGTATACTATTAGGCCAAAGGCAAGTTTGGCTTTTGTTATCATGACGACTAAATGCAAAGCCTGAACGTTTGACTTGTATGGCTTCAACTTACGTGAGAAGAGCCCAGAGTAGAGAGAGAAAAGACTGGCACCCATAAAGACATCAAATGCATTCTTATTTGTGGGGGCAGCTCTTCATATTTTTTGGTGTAAGTGCCATATGAACACATCACTAAACGCAATTATCTTCCACCACCTCCACATTGTTGACAACACATGGAGCAATAAAGTATGTGCCACTGATCAAAAGCAAATGCTGGGCGGGATAACACTAATATATGCATTCAGTCATGAAAATGAATGTTTTCAGTTTCTAAAATTTTAATGTAGATTTTAGTAGAAATTGGTGCCTCGTAGTACTTTCTGACAGCCATGTTGCTATTGGACAGTCCGAGAGACGAGTGAAGCGGTGCTGGATTCCAAGTTCCTTGTTGTGGCCACAGACCTGAACAACGAAAAAGCCTGCCAGATGCAAGATGAAGGCAGTGCTTTTGACCTCACTGCTTTTGCTCAGCACCTCGTAAGTGATTCAATTTGATTGCATATGAGAATGATAAAGCAGGTTCATCTGGGCTTTGGATGCCCACATCTTTTGTTAAAAGGTAGGTACAGACCTGCAAAAAATATGAAATGTGTTCCACTTTAATCTTTCAAAAAACTAGACTTATGATAGTTTTGAGTGCAGATTCTGATAGGCAGGATCTGAGTAAATGTATGTAGTAATTTACAGGTCTGTACCTACCAAAAAAGATGAGACCTCCAAATATGGTCCTGAACTTAGGATTCCATTCAAATTTGGTCTAAATACCAGTGCATCTTCAATTTCATGCAGATGCAAGTTATTTTTTTGTGTTTGGGAATTTGGTAGACCGCCTTGCACCAATCTGGGCATGCTGGGTACAGAGAGGCCACTCCCCCAACGGATCTGACATTTTGCTAACAAAGAGTGAACTGCCCAATGCTTAAAAAGCGGTGCGTCCTAAATTTTGTGACCGCATAAGTTCAGCTTGTCATGTTTGGGATTTTGGCAGACACTACTTTGCCTCAATATTTGTTCCGGTGTGCACGGCGCATCTTGCAATTTCATGGTCAAAAGTAGACAAACCCACACTACAAGTAAAAAGATATTGATGAAGGTAACCACGTAGTCTGTGTGAACGCAGTAGAGTATTACAGTTTGCACCGTGATTCCATCACTTGTTTTGTAGGGGGAAATTAGATTGTAGTACATTTTAGTGAACTCTTGATGGGCCCATATAGTAAATCTCAATAAAGTATGGCTGGATGTCCTGACGCACTTGGCTGAAAGTGTCAATGTGTCCAAGTGGAATGACCCTATGTTTTATGCATCCGCACTAATCTAAACGTAGTATTCTGATTATAATTGCATTTATGCAACATGAATTAATCAGTGAAAGCCACTGTTTGTAATCTGTCGTTTTGTCGCTTTTTGTAGAAAATGATAATGCAGTTGCTTCGGGTTTTAATTGGTCGTTACCGGAGCTGTCACCAACTGTGATGTCATATTCGAAGCTGTGTTTCTTCAGTCAAAAAGCATTGATGCGGTGACTCATACCCTGTTAGCCTGAGATGACTTTTGTCCTTTTGACAGCTCTCCTTCATGGGTCTCAACCGGCTTGAAACTGGGGGTGAGGAGCTGAGCAGAGATGAAATCAACGGTTACCTGCCCAGCAATGCCTGGCAAAGAGTAGCTCTGAGAGCTGGGGACTGCTTTAGGACTGCGCCGGCCTTCCACTACATGTGCGTGAGGCATCAATTAATCAGATTACAGGATACATTTATGGCAGACTACAGTGAAGAATTCAATGAAAACAAAATGCAATTGATGAATTTATTTGCCGGCCTTCCACTACATGTGCGTGAGGCATCAATTAATCAGATTACTGGATACATTTATGGCAGACTACAGTGAAGAATTCAATGAAAACAAAATGCAATTGATGAATTTATTTATAACTGGTTTGATTAACACTTGGGCTTTTTATGTCATTGCATGTTGGTCATGATGGTGGTATATTGAGAAGTTTTTTTTCTTTTTTTTTTTTTAAGCAGTACTTGATGTAAAATGTTTGCAAACGACTGGTTTAATGCACCCTATACACCATTGGTCTGAAACTCCAGTCCTCGAGGGCCGCAACCCTGCATGTTTCGACGCTTCTGTCTTAAATACTCCTGATCCAAATGATTAGCTCATCAGCAAGCTCTGCAGGGGCTTGAAAATGATACTAATTCTTTGAATCAGGTGTGTTTAAGAGAGCAGTATCAAAAAACATGCAAGATCGCAGCCCTCGAGGACTGGAGTTTGAGACCTTTGCTTATACGCTCCACAACACATCAGGTTGGGTTCTTTCCATTATGAGCCACCTCCACCAAAGCAAAAGACGGCACGACAAAAGAGAGCCCCCAACAAGGAAGCAAAAAGGATCATGCCCACTCAGGTAGCTATGACACATTCAGGCCCCTTTCCCATTCAAAGTTTTCCTCACCTTATTTAGTCAAAGTGCATGCTTTGCATGAGCAATATCTTACTGGACACCACCAAACAACAACATCCCCAAAGTACTGCATACAATTACGGTATTTACCTTCTGCCATCGTGGATGAGCGTTAAATTGTTGTGTTGATCCCACGTTTTGCATGCATCAGCTAAAAAAGCTGGATGAGACTGAACAAGAAGCCACAGAGAAAGAGGTGGAGCGGATTCTCTACTGCCTAAAGCGTTATCATCAAGATGACAGTGAGTTAACAGTGGACCATAAAGCCTTACCGCTCTGCCAAAATTGCCATTTAATGCAACTGTGCTTCCGTCACAGCGTCGTCACCGATATCATACTACGAATTTGTTATTGATCCTGACTCCTTTTCACGCACAATCGAGAACATTTTCCACACATCGTTCCTAATCAGGGTGAGTTTCCTTTGTAGTGAAGGTTCAAAATGGATTCTGATCTCGCTATCGTGACTCTTTGAGTGTCTTTTCAGGATGGTTTGGCACGAATAGGTTTGGACCAACACAAGATGCCATATATCGGTAAAGGAACATTGCATTGATCCGTCAGTTACAGGAAAAAAAAAGACAAAAAAAAAAAAAAATATCCATTACAGCACGGGATATTTTTTTTTCCTTTTTTTCTTGCACCTTTCAGTTCCTGTGGAGGAGCTAGGGACGGAAATATCTGCAAATGCTGGAGGGTCAGACAACCGTGTTGCCTCTATCGTTTCCATCAGCCCAAAGATCTGGAAGGTGAACATGTCTTTTTGCATTAGTTCCATTTAAAACATCTCAGGCTAAAGTTCGGTAATACAGAGTTTAACATCTGTTTACACATGACGAGAGGACAAAAACAAACCAAAAAAAGTCAATGACACGTCACATACAATGTCTGTCGTCATGTGGGTACTCATCAATGAGGCAGTCAGATTGACAGAAAATACTACACGCTTGGCCGTTAGCTTGTTTGAAAACTAAATTGTAAACACTTCAAATTCAACTTGACTTTATGTATGTACTTACCCAGCATGTGATAAGTTGGGACCACGTCTTATGTTTTTTATTTATTTTTTTTATTCTGCTCATCTTCCAAGGAGCTGATAGATGCATTTGACATCAGAGACACCATGATTCCACCTCTCAAAAGTCAATGATGGAACAAGTTGTATCTCCCGGAACCCACTGTTGTGTGGACGAATAGATGGTTTGGATCTTAAATGTACAGTATTTTGATGATGCTATTATTTCTAATATTTCGATATTAAAACACAGAAAATGGTACTGGCTCAGTTTCAAAGATCGTCTTTTTGGCCCCATGAAACAAATAGATACACTTATCATACAAATGGATGTAGATGTAACCTTTGTTTTTCGGTGAGGCGCAAATCTCCTGGCATCTGTGTTGTGGACGATAAGACATGAGTGTGATTAGACACTTTTACTGTACACAAAACACGAGCTCCACACAACCTTAGCAATGCACTAAGGAATAAAATGTTAAATTAGCATGGTTGGCGAAATAGCTCCTAACAATACAGTGCCACCCACAGCGGCGTCGAACTGAAGTCTATTGCGAGTCAGCCATTTATACCCACTGCAATCAAAAGGTGGCGCTGTAGACCCAAACAACACGGTGAAACCACACTTTGCTGTTCTTGTGTATGTCTTTACTATTTGCATGCCAGCACAAACCTGTACAACATTGTCCAAATCCTCAAAGTCAAAACCACAAGTTCAAAGGTTCATTCCAGTTTGCCTGCCGGGTGAGTGGCACGGTCCTAATGCCCACCACAACACTAGCATTAGCATCGAGGCTGTGTTTTTGACAGTGCCATTGGGGTATAAAGACAGCAGACAGAGCTGTAGGTAGCAGAGATGGTTTGGACGCGTCCGGAGGGGAGATAGTTAATATAATATAGGTAAAAAGATGCAGTATTTTGAAGTGGCTTTTTAGAGGATGGCCAAAGAGGAGGTTTATAGATGTCAAAGAGGACCCAAAGGTCGTTTGTGTGAGAGTAGAGGATGTAGCAGACAGCTTAGATGGAGGCTATTGATTCGCTGTGGCGACCCCTGAAGGAAAAAGCCAAAAGGAGATGAAGAGACTAGCACTGAGACCTTGCTTTGCTGTGCTCAAACGTGAGGCTCATTCGATAATGGAAAACGGCGATGCGGAGGGGCGTATGGAAGGTTAAAACAGAAAAAATGAAAGGGATAAATCACAGGTGTCGAACTCCAGTCCTCGAGGGCCGATATCCTACATGTTTTCAAACCTTTTCCCTCAAAAACACCTGATTCAAATGATTGGGATCATTTTGAAGCTCCTGCAGAGCTTGCTAATGAGCTAATCATTTGAATCAAGTGTGTTGGGGAAAGAAAACCGGAACACATGCAGGATGCCGGCCCTCGAGGACTGGAGTTAGACACCTATGGGATAAATGATTCTTGAACATTTATACTGCACTTCACCATAGTCCCCGTCAAGGGCTGAACACTTAAATGGAGATGAAGCACTTTTATTGCAGTAGAAACAAACTCTTTTGTGTGGGACGTGCATAAATGCTTCTTATATTTGATGCTTAACATTTGTAATATACTGTACTACTCATACGTGTACTATTAATTGTTCTGTAATTGGGAATTGTTCTGTATGATTTTCAAAATGTGTTATATATGGGAAAATTGCTTTGTTCATCATGAAGCTCACTCGGCCAGTCTCCTCCGCCATGCGGGATGAGCTATTGCCTCTAAAGGTCACTCAGGTTTAGAACTATATGCTTTATATGCATTATAGACCTATTACTAATGAAAAATCATACCCTAGCAATAAAAGCAAAAAATACAAATCTGATTTTTTTCCTGCTTTTAATGACACTAAAATTCAGTTGCAGTTTTGGAATGGCAGCGGTACAAAACAACCAACCTTTTTCTGAGAAAGTTCTCAAATGCTGTCAGACTTTATGTGTGGGGTGGTGGGGGTTGCAGTTCGGAACATCACTGTATCGCCATCTGACTTGATCTCTGCATTCCCCTGAAGAATCGCAGCTTTCCAGCACCGGTCAGTTCAAAGCTGTAGTCTGAAGTAATGTAAGGCAGCTCACCCTGGAAATCGCCCTGCTGCACAAAATTGCTGTCACTCTAAAACTCAATAATGCCAACTTTTTGAGAGGTCCAAGTCAACGCGAGCCTAACCTGCGCCATCAGAATGCAGGAGGGCAACGACGTGGCTCCAAGAAGGAGACAGTTGACCTTGCGCAGGACTGCAGGATCAACTGGCGTAAGCACAAAGTAGAGGCCACGCGCCATATCGATTCCTCGCAGGACACCTGTAAGACGAAAAGTGAATGACTTCAGAGACAAGAATTAGGAAAGTGCAAACCATTATTTTGCATACCCAAAGGTAAACAATAAATGAAACACTTAAGAATGAACATTAAGAATAACTTCGTAACAACCACAAATGTTTTTTTTTATTTTTTAAACACCTGAAATATGAACACCACAAGCGAAAATTTTGTACCAACCAAGGCCTACACAGGGGCTAATGGGCACTCGGGACAACAGGACTGGACCTCCTTTGCTGGTCACCTTCTCCGCCAGGCAGCAGAGTGCCACAAGGCCAGAGTTGGCGGCATAGAACATATCACTGGGCGCCACGTCGAAATGGACCACACCCAAAGCCACATCTGAGTGGGGCACCTGCGGGGGGCACAATGACATTTTCTGTATGTACTAATTGAGTGAGAATGGAGCATTGAGCATGATATGCAGCCAATAATGCTAAAAAAGTAGCTAACAAATAATGGAAAACGTGCATGGCCACTGGACCTGAACAAAGTCAACTCAAATGACAATACGATGTCATTTACCGCAATGTTGTCATTGAGAACCCATACCTGGTAAGGCGTGAGGGAGTGAAGAGATCTAACAGGTCCCAGATCAGCCGATAGGAGCTTACTGAGGTAGGCCAGCAGTGACAGCTCTCGCTGCTCATTGCTGCGTTGGTGTTTCCTGTGCCACACAACAAACGCATGAGCCGCCGACGAGGATGTGACGCTGCAAGGCCAACGACAACGCAACGGCGAAACACTGGCACTTACGTCGCCCCTTGACGGCCCACTCCTTCAAAGTCGGGCTGAACGCCCATGTGAACGTAAGTGAGGGGCGGGCTTTGTGTGTTTTGGGTGAACTCGTCCAGTGACGTCTGAGAGGGCGGGTGCGTGTGGAAACCATGGGCCGTTCTCAGAAACTCGGGTGTGAGGGCGGGGCATTGAGCGCTGCCGCCAGTAGGAGCCAGCTGGATGACATGCGAGACCGGGAAGAAGCGGAGCATGTCCACTAGTAGCTGCAGTCCAAAACCTGGGTATTGAACCCGCCAAGAAAAGCAATTATTAACATTACACTGATTTAGGCACTAAAAAAGAAAAAGGTATTGACTGACCTTTAACCCAGCCCATGGTGTTGATGACAACGGGCGTCTCACTGCTCGGGGAACGTCTGCACCACAGGGACTTGAGGCTTTCCATGTAGCGGCTTAAGTCAGACTCGCAAGACGTCTCGCCATAATAGACCATGTGATCGGGGTCACACTGATGTGTGAAGGGGGGGCCTGGCAATGTGGTGAGGACAAAATCAAATACTGTTGTAATAAATTAGAAATTTGACTATTAACTGCTTCGTCGTTATCGTCTTTGGTCAGCTACGGGCTCCACTCTCGGCCCACTTCTGAGGAGTGCCCGAGGCATGTGCAACTACAGTCAACTCGTCTGTTTGGC
This sequence comes from Hippichthys cyanospilos, assembly GCF_059441005.1. Classification (NCBI taxonomy): domain Eukaryota; kingdom Metazoa; phylum Chordata; class Actinopteri; order Syngnathiformes; family Syngnathidae; genus Hippichthys; species Hippichthys cyanospilos. The sequence continues at coordinate 16,740,800 of NC_142370.1, forward strand.
AAGCAGGAAACCTTCACAACGCGCCTCTCTGCCATATTCCTTTGTTTTTTTTTTTTTATGAAAAAAAATAAAATAAAAAAACTCTGAGCACCACAAACGCAAAAGACGAAGCGCGAAGTAGCGAGGGAACACTGGAATCCAATATAAACAAACCACAATCAGTTCACAACTTGATACATTGGAATTTGAGAAATCGAAGACTATCTGGAGCAATAGTCTACTTTTGATATAATTCCAAAAAGAACAAGCCTCTTTAAACTGATTTCGGGCGGATGAATCTAATCTCAAAGAAATTAGACTCTGGAACGGGCAAACCTCAGACAACATATGCGTAAATATTTATGGCCTAACAAACTTGTTCCAAGATTTTGAGGTTTCACTGTGACATGATTTATTAGGAGCAGAGAAAAAACATACCCAGCAGAGGTTCTCTGACAGTCAACAAAGACAAGCAACCAGCCGGGGTGAACTCAGTTTGACCAAGGTCCGCCTCCAAATAGTCCACACTTGTGGTGCTATATAGACAGGTTCATGCACGCACATACACACACACACATACAATTGACTGTGCAGTATTGTTCAAGCATCCCTGGATGTTTGACGATGCTACTTACTGATTTAATAGGGTATTGACCAGCATGCGGATGTATGTGGATTTGCCAACGTTTTTGGCACCGTAAACGAGGACGACAGCACATCCTTCCATGTCACCTGTTAAAAATAAACATTTCCAGTCAAGCTTGGGAAGCCTTGTGTACCTGAAGGGGAGCATAGATCTTGCCAAGGCTGAACAATTTCAATCGTAGACTAAATACTACTGATGTCACGGTTTATAATCAGGTATTACAATTTTCTGCACCATCATATAGATACATTTTTCAAATATTTTTCTTACCATTTGATATTAATTACTCATTAGATCTTACTCATTTAAGTCGGTGAGGTTTGTATTGAATTCATCAGGGACATTGGCTCCATAAAATCGACTTGTAACTCAAATAGTTTGGTCTAGTGTGAGTATCTGCCTTCACATCAAGTGTCTTTTGTCATTCACTTCCGAAAATTGGTCTGTCAGCGAACCCATTTACAACTTCTAAGGGACATACCAAGGGCCACCAAACTGAAATGTTTTGGCCAATGACATAATGGCAAAGTCATCAAAACCAGACCAGAAAAAAGACTAAAACTCATCATCCAAATCTCAAAGCAGTCTTTTAAATGCCCTGCTTTTATCAAGCAAATGAACGTTACAAATTTCAGGTTTACCTCTGCAGGCACTAACTACAGTATCTAGGGACTCCCGGCAGCTAGGCGACACCTTCAGGCCCTCAACGGTACCGACCAGCGGAATCATTCCGAGACCATTCAGGGGCGTGTCCAAGACAGCCGACATTAGTTCTCCCTGTAAACATCAGTTGGTGCCGATTCAAAAATGTAAAAAATGTCACTTGCATACCATCTTCACAAAAAAATACAGCGATATTCCACGTATAAACTTTCTTTAGTAAGTGTAACACTAATCTTACCACAGTGGGGTCAAACAGGCTACTGAGATTGGCAAAACTCAACAAGAAGCGTGTCAGTGGAGTCTCCATGGGCTCTAGCAGGATGATGGATGAGTTGGAAGTAACCTTTTTGAGAAGCTTCTTCTGTGATGCTGCAAAAATAGTTGAGAGGAAAAAAATGACACACAACTGCATAACACTAAGTAGAACACAACAAGAGTGATTAACCCATTTTTACACTTCAGCAGTGAGGAAAATTATATGAGGCTATTAAAAAAAAAACGCCTGTATGATGGTGTCAATTTGACCCAGGAAAAGATTAATTATGGTCCCTATGGGAACAAACTGTTTCCAAACCTGAAAGATTTAGGGCTATACAAATAAAATTTGACTGATTGATTGATTGAACAAATTGAGGGGTAATCATGGCTATGGAAATTTTTCAGAATCGATTATTATGATGACCACTCCATGGATTATTCTTAGCTGGTTAATTTAATTTTTACTGGGAAATAATAACACAAACTATGCGTGGGTGGTGGCTGATATTGTTGTTGTCACGTTCAACAATATCTGTGACTTTGATTGTGTGTGGCATTAAGAAATGGCACCGAGCAGTGTTTTTCATTTCGTTAACAAAAACTAAATGAAAATATTTTCACCAAGGCACTATTTTTTTAGGACAAAAAGTAGACTAGATGAGCTGAAAACCCCCATTGATAAAGAATAACTGAGATGAAATGAGTATGCATTTTGATTGACTAATGAAGACGAGACAAAAACATAGTTCACTAAATTAAGACTAACTTTCACTTCAGTAGTCAAGTTTAGTTCAAGCACGAGAGCTCGTTATCTCGGAGCTGCAGGCGAACTATCGTTAACACTAGTAAGCAGGGGAGCTACACGTGTAAACTAACTAAAACGACCTCAAACATTTCATTGAGATGGGAAAATATTAAGCCACGTATAATTTAAAACAACTTTAACCTACATTTACATACAGTACATGAAATAGCCTAAATTTGATATGCATTTGATATGCAAGTACAACCGTTTGTTTTGACTGTCTGCAATTGTTTTCCTACATTAAATAGTCTAAGTATGGTTGGTGGTGGTTGGTCTAAGTTGTTTTCTTGGTCTAAAATGTGCAGCATAGTCAACAAAACTTGACCAAATAAAAATATGGTAAAGTGGACTTAATGGGATGAATACAATAATTGATGTAGCCCAAGTTCACAGTTCACCATTTTGGGACGGAAGTCATAGTCAGTTTATCACTGACAAATTTAAATACACAATAATACCAATCATCCAATTCATTTACCAGGGGAAAGATAATTGCACAGGATGTCTGTAGCTGCACTTCCATGGTCTCGGCCATCATCACAGCCTTCTGTGGCTCTGATGGTCAGTGGACAATGTGAAGCGGGGGAGAAGAGTGGATACGACTGCTGGCCCTCCTCAATGGTGAAGCCCATCACTTCCACGCGCCCATACAAGCAGGTCAAAAAACATTTCCCACGAAAACACAGGGTCTGAAAGAAGGGAGGAGGAAAAGGTTTTAAATGGAACTTGATCCAAATTGACTTAAAACGTACCTGTCCTTTCTGCATGACAAGCACTGCACGCTTCCTTTGATCATCTCTCTCTGCGCACTGATGGAGAGAATTCCCATCCAGTCGACCTGCAAGGGCATTCTCCGTTCTACTTGGCATCTCTAACCCATTTACTTTGACTGACTGAGAGTACTCCTTCCAATCCTGAAACTCATCGGAATCCACGCTCATGTCACCATTAGCTAAGGATTTTTCCCGAGAAACACTTTTCCCAGACACGGGCTTTGTCTTGTTCCGCAGTCTCTTCACGGCGGGTTTCTTCTTCATCGTATCCTGGTGCTCCTTGATCATTCCAATCATGACAGGGCTGGAGTCGAGGTCACAGGGGCCTATGGGAGGCCTGCATCTTTTACCCCTCACATCCTTCCACTTCTGAGATGTGGCGCTGCCCTTTGAATGGCTGACTTTCTTTGCCTTCATTTTTTGCCAATGTTAGGTGGATGAGAGGCGGATGGATTCACACTAACAACAACAACAATAAAACTGATCACGCTTTAATTGAATACTACAATATAATCGCTTTATAACATAAAGGAACCACAGTTTATAGTTTTCAAATCGTCAAGAAGATTAATTTACCTTCAAACAGGAACCATAGGCTAAATTAGCGGGTCTAGCTAGCGTTGCCTCGCTAACTTTGCATCGCCTCAAAAATTCCTTCGTCTGGCACAAAGACAAACTGCAACAATGTCAAAAAGAAAACTCACGAGTTGCCAGATCTCACCAGCGACAGCTGAACCACTTCGAATGGTTACGAGTCGCCTGTCTCCAAAGTTGTGGCTAGCCAGATAGCTAACATGTGTATCAGGCAGGGACTTGCAGCAGTCGACTGAATGCAGGCGGCCAGCAACGATTCATTCAGGATGCGTTTTTCCAAAATTGCCTTGTTGGATTCAAGAGGAATATGCCGGAACACAATTAAGCTACAAAGTTTCTTGAAAACTGATTTTGTTTTCAATAATTTGTAAATTAACACTAACCATTTTCTTCCGGAGCACTTAAACACGTTTTGCGTCACATCCGCTTTGTTTTCGGGGCCTACAAGGAGCGAAATGAGGTAAATGAAGCTAGTTTTGCGCAATTAGTCGAAAAACATTATGCACTGTCAACGCAACGTGAACCGGAAATAATTTTCGGATTTTTTTTTTTTTTTTAACATCGAAGTCAAAGTTTAATCAGTCTTGTAGTAAGACGTGAACGCAGCTACAGCAGACCAGCAAGGCTGCTAAGGGAGCGTCTTGAAAAAGATGCTAGGACGTAAACGTCGAGGTACTAACTAAGGTTTTGCACCGTAGTATTTAAAATGAGTAAACTGCTTGGTTGGTATTTTTCTTGACAAGTATACGCATTTACTTCCTAATAGAAGGGTTTTGTTTTTTCTTTTTTCTTTGTTAGTGAACGGTCGGTTTTAGATTACCGTTGTGTGTCATACTAGGCATCCCTCATTTGTTTATGGCATTGTAAATACAGCACAATGTAAATTTGAACGTATTTTTGCAGGGTGGGCTAAATTATTGACCTGCTCATGTCTTTGTTCTGGTCCACCGAGTTTTTATCTTTGCAGTATTAAGTATGCTGTAATATTAGTAGTTTGTGTTTACTCTTGGTGTTATTTATGAAAATGCGTTTACTTCACATACATATTGTTAAATTGATAACAACCATTCACAAATAGTTATCATAAATTGAACGTGAATTACTATACTGCCATTTTAAATGCTCCCTAAAATTGGCCCGTTTCTAACGCACTAATAAAGAGTTTGAGCAACAACAGGTCACTTTAACTGAATCTGTGAGCCTGCTCTAACTCTTTTGAATGGCATTGACACAAAAGGTAAACTGTCAAAGTCATTAAAAAACGGGTGCCATGTTGATGTATCAAGATTTTTTTCACACATAATTCGAATGTTGGCAACAGCTCACATTTTGACAGGAGCACAGGTAACAGAGGCAAATAAAAGGTTTACTTTTTGTTACATTACAAATGAATAAATAGATGAATATACAAGTTATATCCATGCAATTAAAATGTTTGCTCTCTAAACCCCACTGTAAATTCAAGCTTTACATATGCCATATCTCTCTGCAGACTGTGTGTGGCGGAGTGATGACGTCGACCATGACACATGGTAAGTGTCTGATTGGAACTTCCAGGATTCACCACAGTGAGTTGGTCGCCATGTTTTGTTTGCCTGGATGTTTGGACACTGGTGGTGACTCAAACTCACCCTACTTGCATGAGAGGCTGCATCCTATACCACTGCACTTTAACTGGCATGAGGAATGGTTAGCATATCTGTTTCACCCTGTTGTGGTTCCTAGTTTGAGGTTTGATCAGCCCAAACTCCATGTGGTCCGGATTCCCCCCAAATTCTGAAAATATGCGTTTTAAGTTAAATGAAGCATCTATAGGTGTCAGCTGAGATGGACTCAAGCTCACCCATCCACCTAATAAAGACAGGCTAGACAATTGATAGATGCATTTGAAAACATTATAATTATGCCATAAATTGCAGCTCATGTTGTGTGCTTATGTTCCAGTGGAAATGTGTGCCTCCGACCATGCACGCCGTGTCCTGTCCACGTTAAACCAGCAGAGAGCAGTGGGGAGCTTTTGTGACGCCTTGCTGAAAGTGACAGATGGGGTGGTATACACTGCCCATCGTAGTGTCCTGGCCTGTTTCAGTCCTGTCTTTCAAGGTGGCAACATGACCGCCGGCTCACCCAGCATGGAGTTACACCTCCAAGAGTGCTCTAGTGAGGGCGTAGAGCTGCTACTGGACTTTGTCTACACTGGGGAACTGAAGCTGGATCCCAATGTTTTGGACAAGGTGCAGACTGCAGCATCCTGTTTGTGTATTCCTGAAGTGCTCTCAATGTGTCAGCGCTTCAAGGACAAGCCTGTGGACTCTGTCCCTCTTCTCAAGCAAGGGCGAGGTAGACCGCGAAAGACAAAATCTGAGGTCTTCTCCATCTCATGTGAAGACACAAAAAAAGTGACAATGACCAAAGAGAAATGTGTTTTGGAGGGGGTTGTTGATGACCTGAAACCCCCTGTCACCGCCACCACCCGCTCGGGCAGAGTGGTCAAGGAGCCCAGACGAATGATCTCTGAATATGCCAACTATGATGTCCCGGGCAGCGAGGAAGATACACTTTGTGTTCCAGAGTGGGAATGTGATGATGACAAAGATCAGAACATTGAGCAGCTAATGGGGCAAACACAGGTAAAACAAACACCATTTCAGGTTTACGGGGGACCGTTTCAGTTTCTTGACTCCAGTAGCAAAAACCCTGCAAAATCAAACTTTATTGTTAAATATTAAGTGCATCTGTGGGTTAAATGTTTTAGTGTGTTATATACTGTAGAGTAGCAAAAAACTCATATGTTTCTGTCATGATTCATTATTCAGTCAATATCAGTTTCACTTTTTTCAACTGGAATTCATTGCTATCGTTAATATATTGAGATGCACTTTTTGCTACGCCTAAATAAACTTCAAGCGTTTTATCGTCATATAGATAGTAACACTACACAACGAAGTTCTCATTCTGTTCACTTCCCCGAGTAGACTTCACAATAGTCATAATCATAAAGTAGGCAATAATAAACAAACAAAAACAGTAATAGGGCAATAAGAGCAGTGATAATGAAGCACTAATAAAAGAAAAGACTCACATTCTGACCATATAAATGAATAGATGGAGTGAAAGAAACTATATAGATATGAGGATGATCATGCAAAATATCATGTAGTGCAAACTTATGTAGTTAGCAGCTTTCCTGCACTGTGCAGGATTTGTAAGGTGCATGTGTGCATGCGGTAAAGTGACTGATGATGAGTAAGATTAGTGTGTGCGGGATTTCTCTCAAAATCCTGATGACCTGTGAGTAGAAGCTGTTAAGCCAGCCTTGTAGTCCTGGCTTTCAGGATCCTGTAGTGTCTGCCTGATGGCAGCAATATTTACCTAGTTATTTAACATCTATGTGCTTGAATTCATGATAACTTCACAAGAGAGAGAAAAAAAAAAAAACTAACTAAACCTTGCAAGCAGGAATAATCAATTGAACCCGACTTATCTTGATAAAATGTTCATGGTCAGTTTCACTCAGCTGCTTATTGCTATGCAGAATTTGTGGGGACCAATCATTCAGAGAAGAATCAAGGAAAATAGCAGGCATACATGCACACAGTCCAAGAACAGTGCTTGCCTATTATCATGCATTTATGTCATCATTGACCTATTTATTTTGAATCCAAACGAATTACCCAGAAATTGACTCAGTTTTGTCACATTGCCATCTGCTGGCACTGGGTATTTAGACAGGAGCGTGAAAGGTATTTGTCATGGACAGCATGCTCTGTTATTTACATCTGGTTTGCCAATACTGTACTTTCTCCAGACAATTATCCCATGTTACAAAAAAGTTATGCTAAGTCTAGCAACAACTAAATTAAAAGAGGACACCCCACCCCCCTCAAAAAAAAGAATGAAAACTAATGAAAAGTGGCAAAATTGCTCTAAAATAATATAAGACTAATATAATTCGGCAAAACAAAACGTGAAAATGAAATAAATGCAAAAAATAATGGAAATTCCCAAAGTGTTACAAGCTGTGCATAAGCTACTGCGAATAAAGTACTTTTTGCCCACTTGCAGATTATTGACCTGTCGAAATACATGAACGATCCAGTTGCGGTTGAGGACGAGAGCGACCATTTTGAGAGCACTGTCCACGACTCTGATGAGGACTATGTTCCCACCGCCGTATCAAGAGTCCAACAACGCCGATCAAGTTCACGTGAGAGCGGTGGAAGCGAAATGACAGAGGGGGAAACCGAGAACTCTGTACACTGTCCTGTCTGTCACAAGGTTTTCAAGAGCAAATATTACCTCAAAGTGCACAACAGGTAGGTAACTGTCTCATGTTGGTATTGAGAGCGATTCTTGTTTAATGCTGTTTTTGTCCTTTAAAGACGTCATACTGGCGAGAAACCGTTTTGTTGCTATAAATGTGGGAAGCATTACTTCAGAAAAGAGAATCTTTTAATCCACGAGCTCAGGCACTGTGCTGCAACACAGGTAAGGACAAACTTGCTGAGAATGTTTTATCACCACCACATTTCCCATCTTTTATCCAGAGTTGTTCACCAGCCCTCTGCAAAGGCCCAACGACACTAAAAATGTCCAGGATATCCCCAGCAGTCTTAAAATGGCATTCTGATATATATTGTGTTCTAAGCAGCACAATACACCTATTTTTATCCATGTCAGGGTTTGGCTGTTTTGCCAATTACTATCGACTGCAAATGAGATCACAGTTGCTGAGGTAACGACGGTGTATATGTTTCTTTTAGTTTAGTTGTGTGACATCCTTAAGCTGAATTATGTTTAGGTGATGCCTGGAATTGCCGGTGACTGAAAATGACATCACATTTGGCTCAGAGCCAACTGTGATGTCATTTTCAGTCACCGGCAATTCATTCATTTTTCATTCACTCATCATTCATTTTCCACCGGTCTATGTTTCAGTCTATTTGCACAAATGTACAGCCAAAAGTCACAATGATCCATAAAGGTTTCCAAGGAAACACTTCCAAGCCTTCCTGTCTTCCTGAGTGAGCCTTTCTGTCTCTCTATTGTAACCCACTCTTGACACCGCAACACTCTAAACTCAGTTGCCATTTCTCTCTGAGAATATCCTTTTGAAGCTGTTGGAGACTCACTTTGGCAAGATGCTGTTGCTCACGTGTCAATTGTTGTTGGGATCTCATAATGTCAAAGTGGTAAGTGTGGGATGAAAAGGACTCTAAAAAGGTTTCTGACTGAACAAGAAAACAGTTGGATTTTAGAAATGTAAAAGGTCATTTGGATCAAACGCCTGTTCAATGTCTTGTTTGATAACAGTAAGATGTGTAAAATGTATATACACATTTAGACAAGCGCGATCCACAGTGTGCAATTTATTTTTGTGTCAAATTTATGACATTTATGCTCCTCATTCCAGACATTCACGTGTCAGACGTGTTCGGCATCTTTTAAAGGGAAAGAGGACCTGCGTGCACACGCTGTCTCACATGCGGAGCAGCTGCCCTATAAGGTTGCGTCCTCATCGGATCGACATTGAGCGATCAAGCGAAAACCCATCCTTGACGTGTCACTTTTATTCCTCAGTGTTCACCGTGTGCTGAACAATTCATGTACAAGAAACATCTGCTGTGTCACATGATGAAGGTCCATGGTTATCCCAAACCACATGCCGTGAGTTGGTCTGTTATTGCTTGCTTCATTCAAATGAAAGGCTTACCTTTGTTATTGTTTTGTCTGAAGTAGGAGGAAGGCTGCCCAAGCCTGCCTGCAGGGGCGCTCCTGCAGCTGTGATTTTCAAAATATCTTATAGATGTTATATTTTGCAGAATGTCTTGCGACGCGTCATATTTATGATCATACATGCATTAGTTTTTCACCCACATGCTCACACATAGAAGGACAATTACACTTGGTTGCGGCCATAGTCTTTTCCCTTGATGCACTTTTGCCCCTTTGAGGGCCGCAGTAGAATTGACTTTGGCCAGTTCCTCTTCGCTCCCCTCATTCATGAGCATGCAAAGCACGTTTTTTTTTTTAATTCGACTTGAATGAATGTGCAAAGTTTGCATAGATTTTTTAAACACGCATTTGGGATTAGGCACTGAAAACCTAGAAGAAGAAAAAGAAGAAAATATGAATAAAATCTAGTATCCATCAAATTTCAGCCAATGTGTGACTGCAGTGTTCCCGCTCACATCTGATATATGCCATCAGTGCAAACTTGACGTCATTGAAATACCTAGGTCTCTGAGGTTAAAAAACAGATCCTGCGTATGCCCCAACAGCACAAATAAGAAAATGAAAAAATGCTAGTTGTATTTCTAAAATACAGGCAAAAGACAGTTAAGCATGGCCTAAATAAGGTATGCAAGTAAGAGTTCCCAATAACTGAGTGTTTTTCAGGGTGGAGAAAGAATGATTTTTCTCTGTCAGTGTCCACAGTGCCCAAAAACCTTCTGGACCCGTTATGAGGTGCGAGTGCATGAAGCCGCTAAACATCGCGGGGAAAAGCCATTTGTATGTGAGGAGTGTGGCCATCGCGCGTCCAGTCGCAATGGCCTACAGATGCACATCAAGGCTATCCACAGGTAATATCGCACTTTAATCATGTGATTCGGTAGATTGGTATCCCAGGGAGGATTTCACCAGGGGTACATATTGTACACCACTCAAGCGCCTTGCTTTGATATGCCCGTTTGTACCCTTATAATCAATTCAATATCGGTTCCATATTGGGATGCAAATGTTTGGCCAAAACTGAAAACTGAAAAATAAATTCCTGGGTGAAAACCAAAAGAACTTTTCCCGACTGCGGAAACAGACGTCACACACTGTGTCCTGCGCACAAGTGTCCTGCACTTGTTTGAAGATGACTGATGAAAGTAAAACTGCATGCATTGTCTCTTTGCTAAGTGAATATTATTCATGTTTAGTGTTTTAACACTTGTTTAGAGTGGGCTCATTCAAATGTGGTCGAGTTATTATGGAGTGAACGTTACATATTTCAATGGCGGCTTTATTCTTCATTTTGATTTGGTGACATACCATTGGTGACAGACCACTTGAATAGAAGACAGGAGCAGAGTTACAGTATTGGATTAGGCATTGTAACGTAGTGACAAGAAGCGCTATTTATTTTAAGGAAAATATCAAAGTAATTCCCCCCGTCCATATTTCATCAACTTTGATAGAAATCCCAAACCTTTTTGACAGTTGCAGTTATTAATGTTTAATGCATTGACTGAATTTACAGCACCAGAAAGTATTTGATTGCACCACATAATTAGTTAGCGCCCAGTGACAATGACAGCATAACGGACAAGCGGTTTCTTAGTGTCCTTATTCAGTGACCAGATGTGTCTTTTGTTCATTGGTGGTGTGCTGATGTTGGTAAAGACGTCGGGTCATGAGGATTCAAGCTGGCCAATCCGCTTCTACAGCTATGAAGGCTAACTACAAAATATGTTCCATGGCCATTGTCGTGCATGCATTTTGCAAAGCTTTACTCAGCGGACCAACTTCATTGAATTGGGATGTGGTGGTAATTCCGATATTCCAAGTGTGAAAATTCCTTTACGTTCACAAAATGATTTCCCAATGAACCTTAAAATGATGAAAGTCACATGATTACCAAACGGATCTTTCTTCTTGTCGTGACTTTCACACAGAAACGAGCGGCCCTTTCTTTGTAACATTTGCGGCCACGCCTTCTCCCAGAAAAACAACCTCAACATGCACCTTCGCGTGCATAGTGGTGAAAAACCATACCAGTGTCACTTGTGCGGCAAAACCTTCCGAACGCAAGGTAACAACTATCCGAACAACGCCACGGCGGCTGGCGTCCCTGGTTGGGCACCAGTAACCCCTACGTTATTTGAACGGCAGCGAGCTTGGACAAACACCACCGAACGCACACGGGCGAGCGGCCCTTCCCCTGCGACGTGTGTGAGCAGCGCTTCACTGAGAAGGGCGCTCTTCTTCGCCACAAGGCCAGCAAGCATGAAGAGGGACGCCCACACTGCTGCCACATATGTAGTAAGACATTCAAAGGTAAGACCGCCGCTGAGTGTGTGAGTTACCAGCACAGCAAATTTAACCTTCTGGTTTTCTTTTCAAGCCAAAGAACAACTGCGGGTCCACCTGTGTCGCCATAAGGGTATGAGGAAGTTTGAGTGTAACGACTGTGGCTACAAGTTCACCCGGCAGGTAAGTTATAACTGTAACCAGGGCCCATCTGTAAAGGCTGAAATTGGGCCCGGATACCCACAGATTCGTGAATACATCAGAACAAATATGTCGAGCCAATCGTAGCAACAGTTGTTAAAGCCGTGCAAGACAGTACGTGTCGGAAATGCCCTGAGAAGGCCAACTTCAAAATAAACTTTACGTTACCAAGTAATATATGGGGAACAATGCCTTGCTAGGCTCTTCTTTTGAAGTTGTTCCCGGAAGTGTGGCGCTAACAAACAACTTAATTACACTGACATTGAAATAGAGCACCTTGTTGCCAGGGCTAAGCTGTGGCTCTGTTACAGCTACGTCTAATATACATTTGCTGCTAACAAGCAGTGCTGGAGTGCTCCGTATAGGCTGGCTCAATAGATGTAAATAACTCCACACACTTTGATGCTTGCTACTAGACACAGTTGCTGTTCCTATTGATCATTTTTCAACAAACCCTGCTCTCATTTTAGTTAAACAAATGTTCATCAAAAAATTGTAAAGGGCAATCTGTCATAATTAAGTGCAAATGTGTTATTTGTCTTCTGTGGGTTTTTTTTTTTACCCAGCAAAAAATAATAAATATTTATTATCTTTATCCAAACACTCCTCAATATTCGATTCAAAATATTCTGCAGGATACTTGAATACCAAAAGGCTCTAATGGGCATTAACTGCATCACAAAAAGCTTTGTAACAATGTTTTCATTATCAAATATTTCAGTAGTAAAGCCGCTTTCCACCGCTTTCATAGCATTTGTTTGAACCTCACAGTTGTATGTTTTCGGTCTCAGGCACACCTGCGTCGACACGTTCAGATCCATAAGCGAACTGAGAACTACACTCCGCGCCAAAGGAAACTGAGGAACGTGGTCGTAGATGAACACGACGGAGGCCCGTGTGACCCTAGTACCGCCGAACAATCAGAGGTCTCACCGGTGGCCGTGGAAGCAGATGACTCGGTGCCCTCTAGCAATGAGTCCACTGTGGTAAAGGTGGTGATTGAATAAAGCACTTCATTCAAATTGTGCAATGGGAAAATATTATTTTTCTATAGTCCTTGTCTTTAATAGGGTAAGAGAGCTGCAGCCTGTATGAGCCTAACATGCAGTTTTGTGGAATTTAGGTGGGGGATGCATGAAAACATGACAAAGGGTGAGACCTGAGCTTTCAATATACCGTATTTTACAGACAACAAGCCACACCGGTATATCAGCAGCAGCACCAAAATACGAGCAAAAAAAAGATTTTTGTCACGGATAAACCGCACTAGACTATAAGCCGCAGGTAATAACATCAGATCTTTATGCAAAAAGATGGTATACTGTGTATTTTTCTTTGTTTTTTTTTTGTAGTTGTCTGCCAATAGCATCCTCTCTTTAACAGACTGAACATGCCTGCATGTTTAGTCCCAACACATTTATAGAAAATGGATGGATGGTATTTTCAACACCTAAAGAATGCTGTTATTCAGATAGCAGTTCAAAATTGAAATACTTCAATAGCATTTTCTATATACTGTGTACCGTATATAAAATTTACATGTCAAAAATGTACCCAAAATTGTATACATTCTCTTACTCAATTTAGACATATATTTTTTAAAATATATTTTTAAAACCTCTTTGAGCACAGCCATTAACATCTTTTCAGTTCTATTCCACAGACGTTCCATAAATTGAAACCTCGAACAGATACACACAATTGCCTGCGGGTGGCTAGCAAAAAAAAAAAAAAAAAACAGATAAGCCACACTGGACTATAAGCCGCAGGGCTCAAATCATGAGGAAAAAATCGCGACTCATAGTCCGAAAAATATGGTAAATGTTGACTCTGAGGGAGGCATCGTAACTGCTGTATTATGGGCACGTGAAGGACAAAGCACTGAGTGCATGTGAGATGCTTGAATATGTGCCATTGCTCTTTTGTAAATGCCTCTACGTGCAGATAATAGCTTTTTTGCTTCTTTGTGTACATTTTGTGTAATGACTGTCTTTTAAGAGGTGAATTAAGTTACTAAATACCTGCTGAAGGCCCAAGTCTGAAACTCACTGTCAACACTAATCATCAGTATTTTTGCCCTCTACAAAGTCCTTGCAAACCGAATCAAGGGCAACTTCATTGTTTTTGAAGGCAATGTACTGAAGTAAAAAGGAGAAAAAAGCAATAGACTCATGATTAATTATTTACTGTATACATTCAAGGTGAATGGATCACGCTGCATTTGCCATTAAATATATTTAAATATAAGACCTCATGCATTGTTCTTTGTAAAAAAAAAAAAAAAAAAAAAAAACACATACAGATCATTAGCAAGAGGCTAACCAGCATGAAAAGCATAAATCGGCTTTCACTTCCAGCTAAGCAAACCGTAAACATCAAAAGTGATACATTTTCATTGAAGTTAACGACGGCAAAGGAGGTCAACAAATGTAATGTTCCACCAAAGAGCTAGCGGACAGTCAGACCCTGTTGCACTTCCAGTTGGGAACACAAACCAAATTGCAGCTCGTCAACGGAATTCACTTCTTTGATATTAGTTGAGAATGATGACTCAACAGTGCCTCTGCTGGTTGTTTTAATTATTTATGCATCCTATGGGTACATTTGCCATTTTAAGTATTTATGCTTCCTATCAACCAATGGTCGGCTTTGGAACGTAAACGTTGAAGCATATGACTTTTCATTTTTTTCTGACAAGTACATACTACATACAGTATGTACCTCAATATTCCTGACAAAGATGTGTACTGTGCAAGATCATGCTTCTCGTTGCATTGTGGGTGCGCACCTAAACTCCAGGACTGAACATGCACAGTTGAAATGACAGGCATCACGAGTGTTTTTACTTAGTTTTGAGTTACGCACAATTTCGCCTTCAGTCTTTTTCAAAGCGGCTGATCCAAGATGGAAAGCAGACGACAGTCGGAAATAAATTGATCGATGCATGCTTTCCAGGTAGGGCTGAACGATTTGGGAGATTAACTGAATTGCAGACCGTTTGCGCGAGTCGCCAAGCGTCACCGAGACAATTGCCATGTGATCATGTTAGCGCAGAGGTTAAATAATTCATGAAGTATTCCCCGGGGCGTGAGCAGGTGCATCACCTCTTTGATGGGTTCAATGCCAAGGATCAATTTCATGTATAGGAACAATTAGAGTATCAGTCAACACCAACAAATTGAAAGTCTTGAACATTAAGAGATCGAGAGATTCAAGTTATTCTTGATAATGCAAAAGCTTTGAACGAAAGTAATCCCATTTTGTTTACTTGACAATTCCACCAATACACCTTCATAATGTCAATGGCAATCTACAATTCTGTTAATGTTTAAATACTGAACACGACTGATACTATATGTGGTATAACAAAAGGCTTATTTTTTCCTCTACTTCTATGTGATGGTTATTCTTCTATTCTTTTAGTCAGCCTAAGAATTATTTTTCCAGTGAGCGGATAACAGCCCAGAACCTTTTGAAAGCAATTACTCAATTATTTGAGATATATTTAACTAATGATTTTAATGTGACTGTAAAATGCAAACGTTAATTCCCTATTATGCTGCGCTCATGGCCGAATTCTATGCGTAACGATGCCTTTGGCTATTGTGGAGACGAGACTTACACAAGATGAGGCAATGGAAAAAAAACGGATCTCTTCCGTCCTGTAAACAATTCTGAAATGCCGGAAAAGAGAAAGAAAAAATTTCATCTGTTGAGCAAAGTTCAGTTTGTGCTAGCTGTGTTCCCCCCAATAAACAAACCCTCTTTAATATGTCAATCTTTGCCACTTTCACACCTATCCGCAGTTGCGTGGCAATCTCAGCAGACTACGGCCACCAACAGCATGTACAACCCAAGTGAATGTGCAATTTTTATCTCTTTAATCATTTTATGATGTAATCACAAATGCAAGTAATCGTTCAGCCCTAGTCCCAGCTAGTCTCTTTACAGAGAAGAGACTGCATACGGATGTTGTTTCTCATTTGCGTATATGGATCAGATGACAACAGTTCCTGGCAGGAGAGGCTAAGATCCTCTTCCAAAAGCTCCCAAGTCAGGTGGAACATTCATGTTCAGCATTGTGATGAGGTAAAATCACAGAAGACCGACAGCACACCCAACGTCCGTTTCCAAAGTCAGCGGGCTGCGTTGACATCCCGGTTGACGTTGTGTAGGGCTTGGTGGCGCTGGTGCCGGTGAAGGTGGATGGCGTTGGCGTCCGGGACGCCGACGGGCTCAAAGGCGTTCGCCACCAGAGGCATAAACTGTCGGAATATGCTGACGCTGCCGTGCCAGAATGTAGGCTGAGGCAGCCGGCCCGCGACGCTCCAGGTGCGAGTGGCCGGGTCGTACGCTTCCACTACGTCCGACAGCTCAAACGTGTTGTCGTAACCGCCCGATACGTACAGTTTGCCGCCCAGTGCTGCCACGCTGCCTCCGACGTGGACCTGATAGGAGAAAGATGCAGTTACTGTTCAGCAACGGCACAAGAAATACGTGTCAAAAGATGGTAGCCAGTCATGAATTATTTCATTTAAAAAAAAAAAAGAATGCAAAGTGTGTTTGGAAAGATCTTATGGGAGCATGACAGAAGGAATTTGAACATTGAATGAAGCGTTGTAGAGAAATTGCAGCTTTGTTTGGAGAAGAACTGTATTTTTGAGGAAATGTTTTTTTATGAACACAAATTCTGTTAAAAGACAAACACCTTCAAATTAGCGTAAACTGATACAACCATAATTTCTCAACATTCTCCTCGCTTCTTCCATTTCATATTTTACTCGGGAATCCTCTTCTCAGACTGGCTCATTTAAAAAACACCAAAAACCTCATAAGGGCAGGTTGTGATTCCGAGACGTCAACAGATCCAAATCTGACACTTCAACCAGCACATTTGCAAGATTATCGGTGAGAAGTTGTTTTTTGTGAATGTATTTGTTATGAGGTATTTTAATAGCCGTTGAAATGCTCAATTACTAGAAAATTCTAAAAACATGCCTGTCATGTTTTGTACCAGTGGTGCTGAGAAGGAAAACTAGAAATAACAGTAAGGTTGTAGCAGGCACTCACTGAGTAAAAGACTTTTCGTCAGTTGAGACTCTGGGAAACTGGCAAACTAACTGAATCATCAATCTTTCCCAAAAAAAATGACTTGCATTGAATGAGAGTCCGCGGTAGTAAGAACCTGCTAAGAACGATACAGTGTCTCATCTCCCCCGCTGCTGGCATGTATTGCCACACGCGTGTTGTCTCAACAAATATGTTCCCCTGACTATTATACGCTTGCTTGAATACAACCAGCGAAAGCAAACACACTTATGGATGCAGTTATCCTTGATAAACCATATATATTTTTCCTCATCAGCACCACAGTTACACTTTTTACTCTGAAAAGTAGAGCTTTGTCCCCTAACTGCCAATTTGCACTCGTCAAATTTGTTGCTACATCACTAATAACTGCTTCTTGAGAAATATACAAACCTGGTTCATAGGACTAATCTTATCCCATTCGTTCTTCGAGGGGTTGTACACGTCAACCTCGGCGGAGTCATCCCTGCAGAAATGCACGGGTCAAATGCGGCACACCCAACAGGTTGTACATAAATGTGGAAAAATTCCGTGCACGCGCAAAAATGAGTTTTTCTCCGCACCTCACAAAGAAGATGAGGCCATTTAGGGTCACTGTTTTGGGGGTGAAGGACCACGGCGGCAGCTGTCCACAGTTGACCATGGACCAACGTTTGCTATCCGGCTCGTAGCTTTGGACAGCCATGGTGTCCTCCCCAGCGAGGCAGCCGATGGCGTAGAGGCGTCCGTTGCACGTGGTGGTGGAGCAGTTGTCCATGGCGCGCAGCATCGGCGGCAAGGCCTCCCAGCAGTCCAGCGTGTGGTCGTAGCGCTCGGTGCTGTCCGACGCCACCACGTACAGCTGACCTTTCAGCACGCATGAGCTGTGGTACTCGCGCGCTTTCAGCATGGGCGACACCTCAGTCCATTCGTTGACGCTGGACTTGTAGCGCCACACGCCGTCGTACAGACGGGAGCCGTCGGAGCCACCTAGCGGAGAACAAAATCATGCATGGCGTGTCACTCTGAAGCTGGTCATCCGTCCACGTGGGTATTCCACATGGATGGTGTTTAAATGTTTGCCTCTGCTGTTTGCTACATTGCTTTCAAATTTCTCAAAATATACGACTGCCAAAAATGTGTGGCTTTTCTTATTAGTCATTACGTGCCATAAACTGATTTGCATTGTCTGCTCAGAGTTAACAAAACATAATCCAGACTTCAGTCGATTGCCGCAGACTTGGTTCTTGAGTTTGGCAGAGAGCTTTGTTATGGCTCGCTACATTGGCATCTTTGTTGCTATCTTTAGCTGCAGAAGTGGTTGCAGTTGGGTCCTTTGTATTTATGTGGCGGACTAAACTTAAGCGGTTTCTAAGAACTCTTAGGTTGCCATTGGGGTTTTTTGTTTTTTTAAGTTAGTTTTAGAGTTCATCAGACCAACAACTCTCACGCACTCTTCCATTTCACGTCCTCTTTCTGCTCCTAAACTTGACCCAAGAGCCTATCAGTTAATGGCAAAAACAGTAACACCCTATCAGTGCCCAACCCAAGGTGATTGATCTTGATTTCCTACCCCTAACAACTCAAACACGAGAAGCTTGATCTATGAAAATTGATCTATTCAGCATTTAAAAAAAAGCTGAAATTTAGAGATTAAAAAGATTTAAACAACTCTAAATATGTCCGTGACTAATGATAACTATTAATCTAGAATCCCTGATTATATTATTACATAATGGTTAAGTGCTACTTGCATGTGTCATGAGTGCTTGTTGTTAACAAGGTTTGACCAGAGCCAATCGTTCAAGCCTATTGCAATTTAGTTTGAAATTTGATCAAAAGAGAGGTCAGCTAAAACCACAGATTAAATTGTGCTTTGGTCTCAGCGGTTTCGCTGCACCGAATTACATAAATGTAGTATTTCTTAGCAGTTGCTTGGTTTGAACCGTGTCATCTACAGTAGTTCCATTTAACTTGCATTTTCTGCTTCAAAAACTCCGCCAATGGAAAAGACAAACATGATGCACCAACTCTTACCAGTGACATACATATCGTTCCCGAGGGCAGCTATGCTGTAGCCCCCTCCGAGGTGGTCCGGGAACTCAGCGAGGTAGCGCCACTGGCCAGTTTGCGGGTTGAAACAGTCGACGGTGACCAGCTCGTCACAGTCCTGGTCGCAACCTCCCACCACCACCAGGATCTCGGCCAGTCCGGTGGACGGCCGAGGCCGCATGCGGCGGCAGGGTCTGTCGTGGCGGTCGTACTCGCACGACTGGAAGCTGCGAGCCTCGTTCACCATACGGAGGCAGGCGGGCGAGAGGTACACGAGGGGGTCGCTCTCAACGTGGGCCAGAAGAAAGAACCTCCTGACAAAAGGGAGTCGGACCTGCTGGAGGAGCTCGGGCCAGTAGTGCAGTCTTCGCTGGAGGTCGGCCTTCACCCAGCGCACCGCGATCTGATACACGGTCTCCTCTTTGTCTACGCATAGCTCATCATCGGACACAAACTCAAGGAGGCGCTTCCAAGGCAAACGTTCAAAGTCTGTTCCTTTGGCAAGATCCATTAGGTTTTTGAGGACAAAGCGACGTGCGCTGGCCGCCAGCTCTCTGCAAGCGTAGGCCTCT
Source organism: Hippichthys cyanospilos (assembly GCF_059441005.1). Classification (NCBI taxonomy): domain Eukaryota; kingdom Metazoa; phylum Chordata; class Actinopteri; order Syngnathiformes; family Syngnathidae; genus Hippichthys; species Hippichthys cyanospilos. The sequence continues at coordinate 16,760,429 of NC_142370.1, forward strand.
GCAAAGTCCTGGATTTCCAAGCAGTTGGAAACATCCAGTCGCTGTTCCAGAAAAGCGCAGCAGGCTTCCTTGACTGACGGGAACTGAAAGAGATCTGCCGTCTTCAGCAGAAGGTCCACATTGTCCTGCGTGACAGTGACCCGTCCTGTGTAGCAGAAGTCTACCAGCAGTCCCAAAAGCTCAGCTGAAACCTCATGTAGAACCACACGGTCCATGATGCTCTCCCGTAGCGTACCGGCGAACATCGCGCGAAAGTACGTGCTGGCGGCGGCCAGCACTGTGCGGTGGCAGTGGAACTCGCGGCCTTCTGCGCACAAAGTCACATCAAAAAACTTCCGCTCAGCACGGAGCTCGTGGATTCCTCGAAGCAGGTTGAAGGCGTGGGCCGTGTCAAAAAAGGGCAAGGTGGACGGCTGTGTCTGTAAGACGGGATTCTCCATCTCGTCTCAAAAACTTTTGCTCTGGAAGACCTTTACATCTAAAAGGAAAAGCACATTACATGACTTAAACTGCTGTACATACAACTACTCGAGTTGTAGTGAGCATTTCAAGACGCCTGCTGATACAGTCAACTAAATCAAAGTTATCTCGAAAGTTCATTCTTCTAAGGTACAAGCTCAAAAGAAAACGGTCTAGAACATTCGCCAGCTCGGACCGATATGAATAGCGCTTCCTAAAGACAGGCGGCTCACTTGTGTGCCGAGGCTATAAATACACCGACGGTGTCCGCTTCCACTGAAAGGGGGAGTTGAATGGGGCCTTGATAGGAACACCTAGCCTGCTGTGAGGGGGGCCATGAGCCCTCCATATGCCTGTGGTGAGTTAGTTTGTATAAGACCGCACAATCCAAAACACCAACTTTCAATTCGAAAAGCTTCAGTGTCGTTTTATTACTGATTAAGCCACCTCTGCAATGACATTTGATATACAAGGATGGCACACGCAAATACGATGTACTGGACTATGATAGTACTTTTATGTTATGTTGTTTGTTTTCGTTTTGATTTGAGGTGTGTTGGGCTGCAGCTCAGTAAAAAGTGAAAACTGTCTTGTGGGAAAAATCTCAAATGCCTAAATGTTTATTATTGGTCTTTTAATTTCATTAACGCTGCTTTGTTTTAAAAAAATAAAAAACAAGGGTCTGGTATTGAGCCAAAACAACAAATGCCATGGCCTCAAACTAGGCACAGGCCAGGTGACTTATTTATCACAAATTAAAAATCCTTGTTATTGTTTGAGGATAATTTCCTCTTTAATAAAGAGAGAGGGCGGGGGGGGGGGGGGGGGGGGGGGAGCTTATAAAGGTTTGTTTAGAGGTCAAAATAAAACCTCGGGCCAAGAGACACACATTCCACTGTGGGTTTCAACAATACAGCCACACATGGAGCTTTGTGATAGATAGATATGCTATCCACAAGGGCTAACTACACCTCTATAAAAGCCAACTGACACTGCACTGTCAATATATAAAATGGTCCATGAACTGTGTGTACTGGATATGGTGTCTGAGAAAATTAAGATTTTACACGTTCTCATCTTCCTCCTATTTAACTTGCGTGGGCGTGTGTATATATTACAGATGGATTTAAAATAATATTTGTCGAGACTGTCCGACAATCATTTTGTCACACATCACTTCAAATTCTGAAAAAGGCAAATGTGGACAAAATGCGGCATTTTCTTCTGCAGGTCTGATGAAGCTATTTTGTGCGATCGCCGTGTAAATGAGGATTTACCACGGATGAACTGGTGCCGCCAAAACTCGCCATTCATATCATTTAAAATGGCATTTGTGCGACGTGCAATATAATTGGCAAAACATGAAACCTCACGTTGGACAATTGCTGAGCAATACGAGGCTGAACGACGTACCAGAAGTTACTTGAGAGATTTGTCTCCTCAGGTTTGCAGGTTGGAACATGGGCAGTAATGTATGAACGACATGGTCCAACTAAAAATCATCTTAAGAAGATGGGGACTTCTTGGCAGCCTGTCTGTGCCGTATGCAAATATACCACACCGAAGAAGACACATGATGTTTGTCACACTACTCTTCCTGAAAATAGCTTATGACAGGGTTTGTGCTGCTCTTTCAGGCAATGACGCCAGTGTGATACCAGCAGTCAGAAAATTTAGACAGCTGTAAATAGAAATCCTGTCATGAGACACCAAATCTGACGGATGTCGCGAACACCCAAATCCAGGATTTCACTTTTGGATAGTAAAGTACACGGAGTACATCTCTGATTTCAGACAAGTTGCAATTGGTTCCGATGCTTTGCGGAAACATTTTAGACATTACAGTATACAGGTTGGGGTAGACTTAATGACTCACTTGTGACTCGTATTTTTTGTTTATTCATTATTTATTATCTTTCATCATAAGATCAACAGTTATTGAACTTGAATTTATTAAAATTTGATGCAATCCTGATAGTATTGTAAGGTAAGCGAAAATGCTTCAACAATGTTGAGCCCACTTGGGCATGAAATGACAAAACAATTTTACGATGAATTAAACAGTTTGGTGGCTGTATTTCTATTCTTAATTTATGCCTGGACGTAGAATTAAACTTTTTTGATTATAAATTCCTTCTTCATATGTGCCCGTATCGAAAACGTCCCATCACAGAGTCAATGACAGATGTTTCCGTCAAATTAACTTCCTGCAGCTATCTAACCCATCCTTCCATTTTCTAGAGTTTCTAGAGTCGGTTATTCTCACAAGGGTCACAGACTTGCTGGTGCCTATCCCAGTCGGCAACGGGCCGTAGGCGGGGGACACCCTGAACTGGTTGCCAGCCAATTGCAGGGCACACAGAAATGGACAACCGTCCGCGCACCCAATCATACCTACGGACAATTTAGTATGTCCACTACACCTGCCATGCATTTTTTGGACTGTGGGAGGAAGTCGGAGTGCCCGGAGGGAGCCCACGAGAGCTTGCGGAGAACATGCAAACTCCACACAGGAAGACCGGAGCCAGCTGGATTTAAACCCAGGTCCCTTAAACTGTGAGGCGGAAATGCTATTCACTGCTACACCTAGCCGCCCGCTATCTAACCCTTCGGCTGAAAATGCAAAATATGTGACCAGGCATAAGATCCACTCATATCGTTTTTTTTTGGGAAAGTCAACTTGTTCGATTGCTGGGTAGAATCAGTCCGACAGATACATTAATATTATACGCTCTATTGCATGCTGTAATCAACTGGTTCAAACCTAGTTCATTTTGCATTTATGTGACCCTGTTATAAAAGTATCATCCAGGTTTGACAATTTCAAAAAGCAGTATTAGATCAATTGCAAATCGACGGGCATGAGAGGGACATACTCTAATAGTCATATCGCCGTACACAAGGTGACAAAAAATAAAAAAGGTGTCGGATGGGGGTGGAACTAAGCTTCATGCTGCACTGGCGACTAGCCACTCATGCAACAGCTGCAGTCCATCGCTCACCATTGGAGCGTAGCAGCGTAATGCCAAAGCATCCAGACCTGAGCCTGACCAGGCCATAAAAAGCCACATGCATCTTCAGCTCTTTACTTAATGAAGCAAATCATCACAAGGTTGTTCGGTTCATGTGGAACACTGTATTCTGTATATTATTCGATCATATTCTTTTAAAGTACCCACCAACAATGCTCAAACATACCTTCTGACATTCCAAACAAAATTTACTGGTGCAAAAAATAAAGCAAAAGACCATGACTCTGATAAGTTTCAGTGTTATCGTTTGTTTCCGTCACACGCATTTGTCGTTTTGGGAGCCAGAATTCATCTTATTCCCGAGGGCTACCGTGGGGAAATAATAGTGTGTACAACTTCTGATTTTCAACTTCTGGTTATCAATTTAGTTTGGTTACAATGGGTTTTGTTTCACAGAGCAGGTATTGCCCACACACTCCCATTTCTGAACTATTCTACAAGTCCCTTTTGCATTAAAAATGCAAATTGGGAACTTGTTGCATTTTGGCAGTTGTACTAACAAGCAGAAAAAGTTGAGTTTATCACTATACGACTAATATTTTGAACGTGCACCATGGAATAGGAGGAGACATTCCTGTTGTGGCAAACATGGTAGTTTATAGTGCAAAGCCTGATGGGGATAGGATGAAGAACACAAGAGGAATTAGACAGAGAGCCTTTGTCAACGTTGTTGGAAGTGATAAGCACAATTCACGTAAAGGCTCATGGAAATATTAAGGTGGATAAGCGTTAGTTCATAAAGTGTGAATGAAATGGAAATTGTGCCCTTCTATTTTCATGCGTAAAAAACACATGGAAACTTTCTGAGACTATAACTTGTTAGTCAGAGTTCTCATCTTGCCAACAACAAAAACAACAATAGCCAATACCTGTGTTGGCTGTGCTCAACCTCGCCGGTTAAGTGGGCTTTTGTACAGAAGCAGGTCAATTTTGACAGGATACTAACCTCTTATTCTGTGTTTTCAGTTTTGCTTTAGTAAACACACACACAGTGTGTTGTCATTCATTAAATCCCCAGTTTTGTGGAAAATACATTGCATTTTACATTGCAATGCAGTAGGTATACAATTGAAAATATCTTCATTTTTTTTCCAGAGTGGCCGACTGCAAAAGGCTTACACCTTATTTGTTTGTTACAAGCATGCAGCTACATACCAAGAGGCTGTGCTTTTTGCATTCTTGTCATTCCCCCTCTTGCAGAGAAGTCTTATGAGTTTTTCAGTCGCCTTGCATCTTCCCTCCCTTCAAGTCAAGCAACTCGAGCGCAAGTCAAGCGCAGCTCATCCAAAAATAAGAATTAAGAGACAGCAAACACTATATTGTTCAGCATAACCATGCTAAAACCGACGGAGGGGATTGATCACAACTCCGTGGTTGGTGAACAACAGCAATTTAACTCCTTGCGTTGCTTTCCCCCAACAGACTGTAAATGACGTTTTAATGTTTGTGACGTAACATGGAAAAACACCATATAGATAATTTAGTCATTGTTAAAAGTTGAACGCTGTTGAACAGTGAGTCGCGCGCGTGCGAATCCGGAGACGTCATAATTCCACCCCCAACCAAAAAAAAAAGGTTGCGGCTTTAGTCTTCGCCGTACGGAGGTTGGTGTTGAAGACCACATTTAAGGTCATCTTACCCGTTGTTGTCCGCGCCTGGACCTAATAAATATTGAGGAGTCTGCAAATAAAAGCCTTTTGAAATGGATCGGCGATGAAACTTTGATGTCTCAAACGTGTTCGGCCTCCTCCGGCGCCATGATAGTGTGAACTGAAATGCTACACGTTGCCTTCAGGTGCTGCAGGACAAACGATTACTTAAATCAACACGCAGGCAAAGAACTTATATGTGTCCTTCCTGGTACGGCTTTTCAAGAATCTACAAAAATATGCTTTGCTTAAAAAAAAAACAAGGACTGTTCGCTGTGGCAGGGATGCGTTGAAAAGTTGGGAGTTGGAACAATCGAAACGTGTTCCCCCAACACCTGGTTATACGCAATACTACCGCTCATGACCATAATATTAATAATGCTATAAAACAATCGTACAATGTAGTTGTGGTTGAGTGTACGATGGTATGTTCAATAAATGTAACGATTAAATACTGTTTACCATTCACGTAGGTGAAATATAAAACATGTAATAAAGAATAATGGGCCTGCGCTTACACATTGGCCACGTGGCCTAATGGATAAGGCGTCTGACTTCGGATCAGAAGATTGAGGGTTCGAGTCCCTTCGTGGTCATTTCTTTTGTAAACGAACGCTTTATTGGTCTTATGAAACGCTTCATTTTTGCGAATGGAAGTTGGACGGCTCTCGCAAAACACTACATGTTGACGATGTTAACTGAACAGACCGTTCACGTCATACACGGCCAACTTGGAATCCTTTGCATTGAACTGAGTGAAAGAAGCATGTCGCTACTTTATTGCCACCAGATGGAGACATTCCTCACTGTTCGTGCAGTACAGCCATTTTTATCACTGCGCAGTGAAATTGCCGACCAGTCTAAGATTAGACTCCACAACTTCATTTTGTTGTTTCTTTCTTTTTTTTTTTTTTTTTAAATATTTTTCCATTTATGGAACACGTGAACACATTACTTCCTGGTTATTAATGGAACACATAAACATATTACTTAAGGGTTATTTCATTAGGAAATAATTTAAAAGTAATTATTAATTAATCAGAGGTGTACAACTTACATATTCTTGCTGGACCGACATTTTTTCCTTTCCATCATGTTTTCAAGGCATACAAAATTCTAATCACTCCTTTGTTGGGCGACATCAGGACCTTTTTATTCTGTTCAGTCATTCATCAGGTGCTGGTCTTCTTTTGTCTGCACTCATACTAATAGTTTTTTCTGTATTAGTACTTACATTTAAAGTATTTAACACCATGTCTGTGGTTCTACAGTTAAACTGCAACTGAAACACAACACAGTAATATAAGTGTAACATGAAACAAAGGTGTTTAACCCTATGCTATAATATACCACCATGTTTAATACAGTGGACGAGAGTGTAATTACCAATCATGTTCACTGGATGGCATTATCGTGCTTCACATGACTCTCAAAAGGTGGATGTTGGTTTTCATTCATAACTGCCTTCCCTTCCACTATAGAAACAATTTCATTAACACTTGTGTAAATGTGTCTAAATTGCGTCTGGACATACACTACAAGTGAAAGGAAGTATTGCTAAGGTTGAATTTACTGAAAAACGTCTTTAAGGGTTATATGCAGCTGTATAGCAGATAAGCATTCAAGTCAGTTTAATAATATTAGAGTAAGCAAAAAAGGGCTTGGCGGGCTGACAGACATGATGGACATCTGACGTAATGTCGACGGATGAAAATTGTAAATCCAACATTTTTAATTTGTCATTTTTTGAGCATTCCCATTGGCAAAACAGACGTCCGTCGGGGACGGACGGACAGACTCTCTTTAGTGCAGACGAAGTGCCCACCTCCGTTAATTACACAGTAAATATAAAAATGAAAATATTGCGCCCCTACGCCATCTTGACGGGTTTACATTTCAGACGGATAAATAACAGATGCTGACAACCTCTGTTTTTCATCTTAAACTAATCCATTGGAAAATTGATTTGACACCACAATAGTTATACTGAAGACGTGTTCACGTGCGCATTGCTGTGATGCACCATTGCACAGTCACCATGTAAATTATTGATATGACAAACAGCGGCTTTCAATGTCAATACATCTCCCTGGATGATAGAACAAAACCCTAAGCAAGATCAATAGATGTAAAGACAGAAGCGAGGTGGGAAGAGTGTGAGACTGCTGTTGACAGATTTGCTGACGAAGCCAGAAAATGTTGCAGATTTCTGAACGGAACAATAGGAAAATTGGCATTTGATCTCAATGTTTGAGAGCATTACAGTATGTAATTAAAAGTGTCTTTGACACCTACCATCCAATCTGGCATTTTCTTGCATGTGTGGCAGGGCTGGGCTGGCACAACAAAAATCAGCCTTGTATATTGATTTAAACCGGTTGGCCTACCACAACCAATGCGCCAAAGACAGATTCTCATTAAATGTATATTCAGATATGACCCCCTGACCCCTCTTGGCTACCACTCAGTTCTACCGTTGATGGCGATCGACCTATGCGGGTTTTAAGATGGACCGCCTCCGCTGCGGCGTTGCTGTTGGAATGGATTCACTGGGCCAGACTCTGTGGAGGATCTTACCCTATGGCATCTCCTGGTGTCATGGCATCTTCGGATCGGACACTTACTGCTTAATATGCTTAATTATATTTTGGGCATTCGGCATCCAGTGAAAGCTGTTGAGCCTTTCTTATTTTTTCCCAGAAGGGGTTTTTGAGTTTATCCTTTTCTCTTCTGGGAGCTTTGTTCAAGGGAATGCCGTTGTATATTTGGAATGTTCTGTATGATTCTATTTGTGATTTCTTTTTCACCTGTGAAGCCCTTTGAGACTGTGGTGATTCAGGGCAATATAAATAAATTTGATTTGAAGTAGATCGTATCGGTTCGTTGCCTTTATTGCAAATGAATTAATGGGCACTGGGGGTAAAGGGGGGGGGATAAATAAAATGCTCTGCATCCGCCCCTAAAAGACACCGGCCCATCGAGCATCTGCCCAATATGCATTGTATAGAACGTATGATATTCAGAACATTTTTGACTTGGCTTGCTCTTTACTGTAAGTATGTATTCTTTACTTATGTTGTTAAACTCCCAATGGGCTAGGGGTAACATTGACCACTAGGTTCACCAATTCTGACGGATCGCAGATGTTTCCATAACTTCATAATACTATTATATTACACTTCAGATGTGCCAGTTCAGCTGGAAAACAATAATAAAATTACGGTTTACGTCATGGTACATCGTATAATATGCATCGTCAGTGGATGCTTGAGTGTTTTATTGTTCTTACCCATTACTGCTGACCAAGTTCTCGTTACACCTGTGTGACAGTGGGGATGTTCGAATGATAAACAAAAAATTGCCTGTACCGTAAGTATTTTTTTTTTCATGATCAAGAAAGTTTCATCCAATTACAGAATCTTCCTTTTACTCTCATTTACATCGGGAAACTGATTTTAAAGTATGAGTGGTTTCAGAACAAATGTGTTCCACCTTAGAGCTTCTACTGGAAGCAAGGATGCGCAGTCCCCTTCTGCTTGGCCAGCTTTATATAGGGCATCATAACAACCTACTTATGTGGTCTGGTGAAATAACGTGAAAGGTCAGGCTCTGCCTTGCCTAACTGAATTCCAAATGTATTGTCGTGCAGGCCTCTTTTTCCTCAAGGCGACAGCTTTCAAGCGCCGAGTATTCCTATGCTCCGAGCTCGCTGAGTGAGTGGGTGCATTATTTGTGCAACTGCTAAACGTCAGGTTGCATCATACAATATCTCAAAAAAAGCCTTTATTTTCTTTGGTGTGCTAAGTGCCACACTGCCCATAAAATAGGGCATAGTCTTGCTTGGCAAAGCTGTGCTTTAAAAATGAGAGAAAACAAAGCAATTTGTTGCAGTCATTTATTTATTAATTTGCATTCATTGCGATTCATGCATTCAAATTTATTATTTTTACATGCAGGGTTATTTATGGGCTACACAATACACCTGAGGGCAACTTTATTCAGCATGTGCGGCTGTACTGGGAAAGGTTGTTTCTGAGGAAGTCTTTTTAACCAATGACTTGTTTAGCTACTTAGCGGAACCAATGCAATGAATACAAATTTGGTACATTAACAAGTCAATAACATAAAAAAAAAAAAGCATATTGCAAATCTTATTTAAATAGATTTTTCCCCCTCAAATAGTACATTCGGTGCCATAAAATACCTGTATAATATACTTTAGAACAGGCATGGGCAAACTCAGGGGCCATATGCGGCCCGTTAAGGTTTTTAATCCAGCCCTCGACCTTGATGAAATTATTATCAGGAGTAGAGTTAACATGTTAATATCCCAAAGGACAGCGGAACTAGCAGTGCTTTCAAATAGTAATTTAGCAATTAAAAAAAAATGTCATTTGTTCATTTAAATTTCAATTTTTGGAAGAGTCATTTCAATAAATAGTTAAACACACGGTACTTGAAAAACACAGTTGTAATGCTTTTGTTAATTTTCTATTGAAAACACATGTTCTTTTGATATCCCACATTCTATTTTGAGGTGGATTATCAAAACACTCCATCCACTCCTGGACAAGATCTTTGATCACATTTTAGAACCCATTGCGGCCCTTGAGTCAAAAGGTTTGCCCAGTCCTGCTTGAAACAAACGGCTAACATTTTTAATTAAGCACGGGTCAAATATCTTGAAATCATTACAGTAAACACTTGTGTAATCATAAAAATAGCACAATATATAAACATGCTACTTGTTTTTGCTTAAGTACAACGGACATGCTCCTTTTGTACATGCCGTTGCCTGTGAGTGGTGTAATATATAATGATACAACACATTCAAACGGTCACAAGGTGATCCTCTGTAAGATGCAGTAATATTTGTTGTTCATTGCACAGGACAAAGAATACGCAGCTGTATTTTCTATATCTGTCGACATGTGTTGCTCCACTCTTTGTGTTCAAATGGTCTTTGCTTGGTTGTTTGTTTTTGTTAGCTTGTCTAGAGCATTTTGCATTGCTTGTCAACAAGAAGTTGCACTTACTTAGGCAAAGGAGTGAGGATGTTTAAAAACAGGAACATGTCATTTCCCCCCCATTGAGTTTGCTCCTAAGCCAATCGCAAGAGGCAATAAAGATCTTGAGCCTCGTTTTGGAAAATATCTTCAATCTGTTTTTTTGTGGCGTAAGTTGAATTCATTGCCGCCATGCGTACAATACTTGTATCTCTCTTATATCTATTTTTCCTTGAAAGTCAAATATAACAATTTGGCTGCATTTGAAAATACTCAAAAATGTGGTCCCTCAGCACTACTGTAATCATGTTACCAGATAATACCTTTTAACAAAAGAATGAAAGTAATATAGATGGCAAACAACAACAGCCATGCCCAATTGGGCATTCTACATTTTACTCAGTAGCTTCAAAGCGATCAATAGTTCAACACAGAAATATTAGTCATCAACGAAAAGAGGACTCACCATTAATTTTGATTCAACAAAATAAAAACAAGCAAGAAAGAAAAACATTTTCTCAATCGCTTAGTGCTTTGCCAGTGCTTGGACTGCACACTACTTGACACGAGGTTGTCATTTTGCCTGCAAACAAATGACGCTACGTTAGTCACGCTTGTCACACACTTGCCCGTGCTTGAATGCCCGAGGTGGGCGGGACAAGACTGACACTGGGTGACAAAATAAGACATAACAGACTGTGTTAACGACTGACTTGTGGTTTTGACCCTCACTGTGACCATGTTACACTTTGTGTGTAAACCTAAAAATCCGTCTTCTAATTTCTGTACAAATATGAACCGAAGGGCCTCTGAAGGTTTTGACGAATATAAAAAATGACTTGCACTCGCCACTTGTCAAAACAATCTCACACTTATTGGAGATGTTGGAGCAAAGTGTGAGACAGAACTCTACACTGTTGACATTTAAAGCGACAGAATGTAACAATGTGATCGAGACAAACCTTCGACAATATCAACAGTCTGTAGTATACAATTTGTCCAACTTTTTGATCAGATAGTGGTTTGCATGTCTGCCTCCCAGTCAAGAATTCCAAGTTTGAAATTTGCATGTCCTCCCGTTGCGCCGTTGTGGTTTTCTCCGGTTTTCAACATCCCAGAATGTTTTTCTTGAGTGAACGGGAATCTTGAGTTTCAGTTATCAATAAACTTTTAAATTATACAATATAGATTTGATGCACAATTCCCGTCTAAGGCTTATTATCAGCCTAATTTTCTCTTGCTGGTAAAAACAGTAAACATTCGGAAGGTAAGGCCAATGCCCCTTTTATAAAAGCAAGTGGAGCTTGTTTTGACTTTTAACAGGTTAGCTTCTCTTATAAATGAGATGTGCTTCTGTAACCCCAATTCTCTTTCACTGCGATGTCTGTTTCACCCGTGAAGCCCTTTGGGACTGTGGTGAATCAGGGCTATACAAATACTTTCATTTTGATTTGATAAGACTACTGTTTTTAAGTTGTATTCATTTTTACATACTTGAGAATGAAGAGGCTATTTGAAATCGAAGCTGAATCTATTTAATCTGTTTTCCGCAACACTTTTTCTCTTAGCACGTCCCCATCACAGTTCAGAGTCCTGAGTTTGATTCCGGCTGGCTTCCTGTGTGGAGTTTTCATGTTGTCCCCCAGTCCGTGTGGGTCTTCTCTGGGCACTTTGGCTTCCTCCCACAGGTGTATCGGACACACTAAAAATTGTCCTTAGGTGCGATCAAGCGCGTGAATGGTTGTTCTCCTGCCTGAAGAGAGCTGGGATAGGCCCCAGCAAGCCCGCGACCCTAGTGAGAATAAGTGACTATAGAAAATGGATGGATGGACTTATTTTCTGCAGGGACACATGGAGTCACATGGAGGCAGTCTATTCAGAAGCATTCGTAACTAACGTGTGTATGTGTGTGTGGGGTGTGTCAACATTGCACTATCAGTAATATCTCTAGAAAGTTATTTCTAAGTCTAATTTAAAGGTACAGTATATCTCATGAGTGAGTAAAAAGCAGGAATGGTGAGTGGCTATAGACAGGTTTTCCAACACTACTTCAATGGCTTGAACATCCTAATTGAAAGTATATACCGGAGAGTTATGTATAAGGTGTAAATGAGACTGAAGCATGCATGTGATTACACAAATGAGTCCGCAAAAAGATGGGCTGTGTGCATGTTCAACTTTGTTTTGCTGACTCGATCGCTTAGGCCTTTGTAGCATCCATGTCAATAATCCTTGCAGCAATAAAATGCTAGGGAGCTGATAATGATGAAAATAAGCTTAAAGTTTCCTCTTTTCTCATTTCCACGCCTGTCCCAGTGTGTACCGAGGAGGTGACATATGGACAGAAGAGTGTTCCCGCTCCATTCTCCAAGCAGACAGTAAATCCTGAGAGGGCTGCAGCCTTTCCCCTCAAGAGCCGATTTGCCGCCCCTTCTCCCCAAAGGCGCTTAGATATCCGTGGGCGTCCTGTCACAGTCGTTTGGCAGCAGTGTAATTAAGTAGGAGGCTTGCTGAGGAGACAGTGGATTATTCCAGAAACATACAGTCATGTAATCTTTGCATGGGCAGACTTTTCATTGTTTTGGTATTTTTCGAGACTAGCGCAGGTAGCAGTGGGCGTTTGCGCTGTTGTGGGAGGGAACGCTGCCGCCTCTCAATTGATTGAGATTGTGAGCCACGCAGTCTCGCATCGCATGCACCTGCTCATCAGAGATACGTAGCTGATGTGTTAGCAGACATCTTTAACGTGTCGCTTGCGCACGCCTCTGTCCCCACTCGCTTCAAGTTCACCACCGTACTGCCTGTCTTCAAGCAAAGCCCCGTGACCTGCCTGAATGACTGTTGTCCTGTAGTGCTCACCCCGATCACAGTGAAGTGCTTTGAGAGTCCTGTCATGACGCATATCAAAAAGACCACTCTGGACACCGTGGACCCTCCACACTTTGCATATTGTCAGAACCGGTCCACACCTCCATACACACAGCCCTCACACACTTAGGGGGCAAGGACACATATGTAAGAATGCTCTTCATCTATTACAGCTCAGCATTGGACAGTCATCCCTCACAAAATGACAGATAAGTTCATTACATTGTGTCAATGCTGAACTTTCTCATAGCTAGACCCCAATTAGTCAGAATCAACAATTGTACATCCAGCATCAGAACTGTAAGTACAGGGACAACCCAGGGCTGTGTGCTTAGCCCCTTGCTATACAGATGTCACACTTATGACCGTGACGCCTCTCAGAACAACACCAGCATAACTAAGTATGCGGACGACACTACAGACATAAGGCTAGTGGTTGGTAGGGTCGAGACGACATACAGGAAAGAGGTGGCAGAACTTGTGACCCGGTGTCCCGGGAACAATCTTCTTCTCAACACCGATAAGACCAAAGAGCTGATCATTGACCCAAGGCGGCAGTAGGAGCTCCACAAACCATCACCATTCATCAATGGGATAGAGGTGAGAGGTTGAAAGCTGATGTTCAGAATGTGTCACGTTCTTTCCGGGTTTATTCTATTGTGGGTTTATTGTAGAGTTTCATTTCATTTCTGATTTGGGTTTATGTCTTGTGTACCTCGCGTCTGTCTTTTAGTATGATTTGTTCCACCTGTTGTCAGCTTTTTCCAGCCACCGCGTCTCAACCAATCAGCTTTCCCTGCCTCTTGTTCCCTTTCAGTTGTTGTGTGTTTTTCCTAATTAGTGTCCATATATTTTAGCCCCAATTTTTTGTTACAGCTAGTTGTCGGGTCATTGTCTAACATCTGTTTCTTACTGCCCTATGAAGTCGCGTCCCCAGAATTCCATTGCCTCCCTGTCGATGTTTTCCATGTTTTCCCATGAGTTTAGTTTCGGTTTCAAAAGTTTGTTTTTTGCTTTGTATCCTGTATTGTTCGTGTTTGCCTCGTCCCTAAATATACATAAATCTTTCTTTTTTGAGCACAGCATCTCCTGTTCTCCCTGTATTTTTGGATCCACCTTTCCCATACCCCTCACCAACATGTCCGTGATTGTGACAGAATGTGAGCATTTTTAGTGCTTCATTATCACTGCCCTTATTGCCCTATTACTGTTTTTGTTTATTTTTTGTCTACTTTATTATTTGCTCTATAGTGAGGAATGTAAGTCAGCTCGGGGAAGTGAACAGATAAAAATATCATTGTGTAGTGTTATTATGCATATGACAGTAAAACTCTTGAATATTGTAATAATTTCTATCATACAATAGTTCAATAAAAAAAAAAAATCCAGTTCAGTATTAGATTGAGATATGAACTTGCTGTTTCCTTCAAGAGCACATAAATTTTGTCTTTACAGGAGGTGACAGTGAAAAGTCAGACATTGTCTTGTGGGCACAGCTCAAGTTTTGCTCGAAGTCTGCTGTCAACTTAAATTAATTCATCCCGGACAAAAGCAGTAGACTCTGTGAGACAACTGTTTCAGGAATATGTTCCTCAAGGAGCAGCTCTTCTGCATTGCTTCATTCACCCATGATAGAAGATGTAAGATATATTTTCTGTCATTGCAATACACTTGACTAGAAAGTGAAACAGAACAAGCTTTGCTGCTCTGTGAATAGGATTTAAAAAAACAAACAAACAAGAACATTCAATAAGTACAATAAGTACACAGGATAAACAAACACAAATTGGCTCGAGCTGGCAAGAATGTGAACAAAAAAAAACCCAATGCCCAATAGTTTAACTTCATTCACGTTTCAGCATGGCTGTAAAACGTCATTGTAAAACACCATTAAAATAATGATAGTTAGGTCTGAAGTTTGGAGTTTGAATTTAAGCTTTTTACTGTGTGGAATCGCATGTGCTCGACAGGTCTTACTCCAGGTAAATGGTGTTTACTTTGAAGAATAAATGTTATAAATCATTCTGTTTGTTGACTTTTTTTCCAAAGAATTCCACACCTATCTCATCTCTATACTTGGAGCACATGTTGTGTGTGTATGTGTGTGTTATTTTGCTTTGTTTCAAACTTCACTTTACTGTGGGATAAGAAATCAGATCAGCAGAACTACTTGCCTCTTTTATATCAATTCTTTTAATTCTCACTTTTTTCCACTTCAATGACCACAGTCAAGGGGTTAAAGTCTTGACTTTCACAAATTAATGTCAGCAGGAGGAAAAGGTTAATGAATTCATGTGTACTGGTAGGCAATATCATCACTAGCATAAACATGCAAAATCTGACATGTATTCCGACAGTGTTACAACTGATCTGAATCATTTGTTAGGGTTAGGGTTAGGGTTAGGGTTAGGGTTTAGTGCCTTGCTGTCTGTACATACTTTGCTATGAACGTCAAGACTGTAGCATTCATGAGGATTGTCTGGTCTAACATTAAATGTATTCATTTACAGGGACGGGATCGGCAGTGCAAAGCGCGGTGCAAACAGTGAGGTAATTGTGTGCATTTTTATGGTTTAAAATGATTTCAATAACAATGCTAATCTCTGTTTGCCTCTTTCTGAAATTCCGTGTTGTATTGCTTTGGCTAATGGGCTACGTTAATTGTGTTACCATGACTGAAACTGTGATGTACGATAACGTAATGATGCAATAGAAATCTTTTCTGCTTCTTTCCTTCTACTATCGATGAAACACATTATGTTCATGTCACTCACCACAGTAATGAAGTAATCGTTTTCCTCCATGCTCCCAAAGCGAGGCTCATTGTAACATCTGAGCTTTGCCCAGTTTCTTTACCCACGAGGAAATCTTTTTTTTTCTTCCTCACACTCGTTACAACGAGGTTTAAACAGCATCACGGCACACATTTATATATGTACATACTGTATAAGTACTTTTGTATTAAAAAAAAAAAAGACCCAGGTTCTTTGCAGTTGCAGCATATGAAGAACACAAACCAACAACCTGTTTATAGGAGGTAACCCAAACAAGTTTATATGACCACAATATGGGTTAGGAAAGGAGCTCCTTGAGGATCTTATTTGGATGTTTAAAAACCTAAAAATGATCTTGTTAGAGTTATTGCACCTGTTTACATGGTATTCATGAACAGAAATATTGCCAATTTCAGGGTTTTGAAAGGGTGATTGACTGTGTTTTAAACGCATCCAATGATTAACATTGACTGGAGAATCGAAATAGAAAGACGCTGAAGCTCCAGCAGACATGGCAGTGGCCCTCGGGAGCCAGCAGGCAAACAGTTAGGATGGGTTGGGGGGGGGGGGGGGGGGGGGGGGGGGGGGATTAGCATAGCTTTGAGTGACCAAGCTTTTGTCTGGTAACATCTGCAGCTCAAAGATTTTCCTCACATCACTTCGATTTGCACATCAAAACAACCTCTTGGTTGAAAGGCCGCACCTGCTTCTAAATCCCTGAGCATCCTTGTTTATGTGTCTTCTCCAGGATGAATCCCAAATGGTCGCCGGGAAACGTCTCTTAAACGCGTTATTAGTTAGCGTGGCTATCCAGTTAAGCTCTCTCAGCAGTTGTCTTTATGATCTCATTAATTTGCCATTAGCATACGGAAGCTAGTTTCCCTTCAAGTGCTCGTGGAGCTGCAGAGCTTTCAATTATTTAAAGCTGGCTGAGCACTTCTACGAAAGACTGTTTTTCTGTTCTTGCTAACCACACCTCATGAATTATGAATCCGGATAAGAGGAGAGGCCTGTTGAATATCAGCAGTTTAATCAATGGTTTAACCTAATTAGCACAAATGTGAGATGAGTGATTGTGGTCCTTGATAAGTTTTGTGGGTGAAAATTTGTCATGGAAAATAAGTTAAAAAGAAACAAAAAACATTTTTGCCTAATGTATTGTAGTATATCTTTCTATAGCAATTTGAATTGAAAAAATCTTGGAAGTGAATTTGGCAAAAGATTATATTTGTTGTCTCATAAAATATTTGTAAAAAGAAAAAAAAACATTGTTGTACATAACTTTTTTTTTTGCATGTCCCTTACTTTGCGGCAATACTCGTCTGACAGAAAAAAAAGTTTCAGCGTCGCAAACAGGTGGCTGATATTGTCCTTAACACTTTGCTGTTAATGCTGCACTAATTGATATCTTGGCGCAATAACTACAGTTCAACAGTTGTTAAAAAAAAAAAAAAAGAAGTACACCAGTTCTTTCATAGCCCCACAACCTTATTAGATGTTAAGGATAGCTCGCCGTTGTAGTTAGTTACAAGCTGAAACGGAGTCAGTATTTACAAGCTCAAGCGAAGTCAGTATCAGCTGCAGTGGATGCACAGGAGTAATAGGTTCCTTTGAAAGGCCTCAGCTGGAAACAAATTGTTATTTGCCTGCTAATCTTGTTCACTCTCATGGAGTAGATGCAATCTTCAAGAACAGGAAGCATGGCAGACCCTAGTTCCAGCCTTTGAGGGAGACAGGAGGATGAGGAAAAGATTTAGATAAGCTTTTAATGATCTATCCTGGAACAATAACCCCCACGCTCCCATACAAAGGTAGACGGTGTCATATTTTGGCCTCGCTTTAATTCGGTTAGAGACTGGAGTCAACCAGAAGCTGGTTAAACTCAATCTAATCTGGTCTGATTCGATTTCATTTGTCCCCTGGTGTATTAAATTACTTTGATTAAAGTTTATGTTTGGAACATAATTAGCAAAAAAGGGCGTGTGAGTTCAAACACAGTTCACCAGAATGTGGTGGCAAACTCAAGTCAATTATAAATGAACTTTGCAGCCTTTTTTCCCGCTGCAACACATGGCAGTATATATGGATAAAAAACAATTACTGGAACATTACTGGTACAATGGATGAATTGGATAGATGGAATCCCTGAAAACCATTTGGTGTTGTGGTAAGGAAAATCATAAAATTATAAACATAACATACAATACAAACAAACGTAAAATTAAAGCCATTTTTACAGTGCTTTGCACTTGTTTGATGGATTGATTGAAATGATTGCAATAATGATACAAATTTACAATTGTATGCTTGCATTAAATGAGTGAACGAACATTATCATCACATGGAGCTGTGGTGAGTACTTTGATGAACATAAGTAGTGACAAATAAACCGCTTGGAGCAAAAACACTTCACTTTGCCTCTCATTTGGAGAACTCTTATATATAGCGCATGTTAGGGAGGGTACAACAGAGAAAACAAAACTGCCAACTAAAGGGAATAAACCACAGATGTAGCAACTCAAAATAACATAAATGAAATTGCTGCACAATAACAACTAGTTCCACACAAACAGGATTCTGCAACTTGACTGCCTTCTTTAATGAGCACTATAAGTGCCTTTAACTTGAATTCGGCATTGAAGGCATTAGAGTAGCGTGACACATTTTCAAAATCTAGAATGTCACAGAAACTCAAACCTATAATAATTCTGATGATGTGCTATTTCGGATGACAGTTCAACAGCACCCAAGTCAACGCACGCCACACTTTTTTTTCTCTGTCCCGATGTTTGTATCAGCTGCCCCTGCGCCCTGTGTTGTCATGCAATTGTTTTGATTTTGGTTTGTCAAATAATTACAAAATGTTTCCACGTACCCACTCAACATTACTGGTTAGGACATTGAATGAGTTTATTTACAGAATTTTCTACAAAGCGAGTGGTCAGTGAACACACCTGAAGTCAACCGCCAAACCTGAGTGAGTACAGCATTCGCTTACCTTTTGCTTTTCCCCGGAGCTATTGATGGTTGAATGCAAGCGCTCTTGTTTTTGCAAAACCTTGTGACTGTAAATAGCAGTATCTTTTTCCTAAGGTACTGATCGCTATGGACATTTGACAGATGAATGTACCAAAACATGAAATGTGTTTTTCTCAAAACTAGGCCTTTCAACTTCATAAGAGCTATCGCCACTTTAGAACAACTTATATCAAAATCTATCTTATATTTTTTTCAGAGAGAAGGCTGATTGCCTAATTATTTTGAAAATGTGTGCTTTTGAGATTCACGCCCGAAGCGAGATTTCAGAAAGTGTCATTGGTCTCATTTTCCCTCTGTTCCCACTGCGCACATGAGTAAGGTTGCAGGATTGAAATGTTTTCTCTTCTAACAGAGTCTGTACTTGCAGAATCGTGCAAACAGTTATCATGTAAACAATATGCTGGTCACCTCATTCCCGAAGTCATGCTCATAATTTGCACAAAGGCTCACGAGGCGTAAGCATGAATTGGGTAAGCTGTAAACACTCAGTGATTTGAGTGAAGGGGGTTTGTAGGACCTCCCCCACAGGTGCTTTACCTCTGGGGAAGCATGCCCCATGACACTTTTGTGACCTGAGGGAGGCACCGTAACTGTCGAATTGAGAAAAATAAGCCCAGTGGTGGTCAGGACTGTGTTGAGATGCTACATTTACATCAAGTGGTTCACCTTGTCAAAATCACAAAAGTAAGGGTAGTTGTTGGTTTGTGGGGGTTGCCTTTGTGTTTGAGGCACTTGATGGTGTGTGTTGTTTTTTTGTACACATGAGGAAGTAAAGTCTTTGTTGTGTAACCAGGGACAACGTGTTTCATTAAGTCAACAAATGAGGTTCTGTGTACACACAGAATAAACACAAAATGAAGAGTGTTGCATGCATATATTAGAATGAATTTGCACACGGGGTGCAACAAAGTCAACTGTGTTACCACTATATATTTACAGTATATAGATTTTTTTGTCTTTCCTTAACTAAAGCATTTTTGGATTACTTTTTCCCTAGATCTTAAAACCCACATGTATCTACTTCTTACATACAAAATAGGCAAATTGGTTTTTCCAACATTTTTAAACAATGACATGAAGTATAAAACAACTGAACGAAGCACTATCCTGATTTATTTATTGAGATGTTGAAGTAAAAACTAAAAGGTGGAATGTGAGCTAGGGACTCTTATGAAACAAGAGATTGGAAGACACTCCATTGTCTTATTCTGATTTTAGAAGTCATTGGCCCCATGTCTTGTGCCTGCCCTGACACCCAAAACTGTAATAGTGTTAAAAAAAAATTCTAAACTGCAGGGAAAAATATTTTTTCCCCCCACTTGTTTTTTATGTCGGTTCACAACATTATCAAAATTTATGGAATGCATTGTTTTAATAGTGATGCTTTTTTGATTGTAAAACAGATAGGGCCTGTTATATGATGTTGACAGTTTAAATGCAAGTACTGTAAATAACAGTCTACTGTTTTTCAACTTTTAGCAAAGCAAAATACTCGAATCAGTTCTTTATTTTACTTTTTTTTTTTTTTTAATCTATCCAAGTGCATGTTCCACAACTTAAATAGTCTTGTGCAGTGGTTCTCAAGCACTGGTCCGCAAACCAGTACCAGGCTGCAGCTCTTGTGAGACCGAACCGCTGTCATGGCAGAACCACACCTCGTTGGTGGAGTAGGAAATAGGAAATTCAGAGATCAAAGACATGTACACCCAAGTCGAGATACTGGCCAGGAGAGAGATGTGACCAACTGTGAACTCGATCAGATCTCTGCAGTCTCTCCTCTGCAGACAAGGGCCCTGAAAAAAATTATGAGTGATTTAGCAGCTAGTAAATCTCCGCCACCTGACTAAAGCAGTAATCATCGGTGTCATCTTAACTTGATCTTAAACTTTGTAAGTAGCACTGATGTTAACACATGAATATAACGCTTATAGTATATATTTTTTTTACATTCAAATTTTCAGGGGTTTCAATCATTCCTAAATCAGTCACTACTTGTTTGTATTTGCTCTAATGTTTAAAATGAAGACAAAAAAACCCCCACCCATTTTCCACTTTTATCTTTACCGCCTGTTACAAACTTATGTTCAATGAAGTTGTATTTAAAAGTCGGTGTCATGAAGAGAATGTATATTTCTCAACTTGTCTGAAACAAAAAAGGTTGGGCACCACTGGTCTATTGTACTTTTACCACCCTTCCTGAAAGTAAATAAGCACATTCCACACAAACGAACTCACACATGCGTACGAGCGCATCACTTATCATCTGCATAGTAGACTATTGTGTGTGCACGCGTGCTTGCGCACGTGTACGGGTGAGGGCTTGCGCGCGCACATGCTTCGTTGCCCTCTGACGATCGCACTCCACGGCTGACGATGCAGCTGGGAGCAGCATGAGTTCGGAGCAAGCGGAGTATGACATGCTGTGTCAGAGAGCCGTGACCCTCATCGTCGACCTCTGCCTGCACAACAGCACGCTGTTGGAGCAGGACACGTGTCAGGACTTCCTCTTCCTGTTGTCCGGCCGCGGGGCCAAACACAAGGATCGAGGTAAGGAACAACTCGGTCCTGATGATGGCTGCGCTTGAGTGAGGCAGACTGTTGAATGTCATTTGTCTTCCACTCCTTTCTTGGATTGTCATCATATACGAAGGAATGGGCATTTAATTTGGCTGATGTTTGCTCTTCCTAGGTTCTGAATGTATGTGTGTGTGTGTGTGTTTTAAGAAGCCAGTGTCAGTGTAGCCATCGCAGTTGTCTGATCCCCACCTTAAAATGTTGCTCAGTCTTGAACCTGTCACTGAATAAAGTTTGGACTAAGTTTCTTAATAGGAACAGGTATGGGCAGCACAATGGAGTAATGTTGTACATGTCTGCCTCAGTCACAAGAACTTGCCTTTGATTTGCATCTTCTTCTTGTGCTACTGCTGTATTTTTTCTCCCTAAACTCCAGCTGCAACTTGTGACCCTAATACAAATTCAGAATAAACACTACAAGACAGTGTGTGTGTGTGTGTGTGTGTGTGTCATATTTATTAAACTGTGGAGCTACATTTGAAGCGGTATATCAAATCTTACTTATTCAGAAACTCCAGAAGATAGCTCATGTAACATCTGTTTCTGTTCTGGGTCGTTTGCCAGAAAATTGCATCACTGATGCGCATCCGTGTAAAACGTAACAAAAACGAAGCCATGCAACAGTTTGCAATAGAGTCTCTGTAACAATTCAACAACAAGTTGTGTCATGTTCCATTTGCTTTGATTTTAGTTAGAAAAAAAGTTATTTTCATCTCGTGACAACAAAAAGAATGAAAGTAGATTTTATAGTCGAAGATGATAAAAATTTGATTTGTTCTTACCTACCACGTATCCCCTGAAATGCCTTACATACCCTCATTTGCAAACCACTGCTATAATGATTTAAATTGAATGTCACCATGCTGCTGCTATACACATACACCTGCAAAACAATCTGTTAGAATGTCATTGTTAATATACAGTGGATTCTCTAAAGTAGAATACAACAAGATGCAGGAAGGTCTCTTGGAAAACAGTTCAAAGCCCCCCAACAACATTTATGCTGACAAGAGTTTTAGAGCTTTGTGAGTCACTTAACTTCACAGAACTACCTTTTTATATTTTTTTTTCCTCTTTTATATTCTGCTTATTGTTTTGAAAAAAAATGTAAGCAAAAGTCTCCCCGCCACTCCAAAAGCAAAACAGCAAGAGTTTATCTCTCTTGAAGCTTGCTGAAATGGTTTTCGAGTGACGAATGACTTCAGGGACATGCTTTTCCTGAAATTCAAATTCATTCAAATCCACCTCAGTGGTAAATATTCTTTTTTTTTTTTTTATTTAACTGTCCTTTCATTTATTATTTGGTTCAAGTCATTTTTGTCACGTAATGGAATAACTCTATTAGTAATCAAGGTTTCATATGAACAGGACCAAAATTTGACAGCTATTACAATATTTAATTATTCCCACGAAAGACATTTTTTTCTAGTAAATTGGTTTGCATGGTTAAATTCAGTCATTACATCTCTTATAATTAAAATTCATGAAGCACCAGCACTCAAAATTGTCCACAGGTGTAACAAGCATTCATTTTGTCGTCAGGATGTGAAATCAGAACGTTAAATGCTGTCAGCAGGTGCAATCCGAGATGCCTTGCTGCTTTACTGTGTTGCCTTTTCGGTGTTGGCGCATGCCTCGCCGTTCCTGGTTGTCTACGCTGTCATCCTGCATCATTCTCCAAGCGGAGATTTTATGGTACGTCGTGGTGCCACGCTTCACCAAGCTGCTGTTGTATGTGATGTCTTCCTGCTGATTCAAATCATTTCTGCCATGTGGATGCGGTGATGGTGAGGTATAGGTTTTGATGTCGCGTTGGATGTCACCTCATATATATTTTCCATAATGTGCACTTTTCCATCACGTGCACTGTGAACACTTTGTCCCATTTTGATCTACTGTGTGCACTGCACATGCCAATTAAGGCAATTAAGCAGTCAAGTTCAGCAATTTGGATGTCTAAACCGTGTATGTGCCGGCAAAATACCCAGGGTAATCGCAGAATAGCATGACAACTAAATAGTATGAAGCTGGATACACACATTCTGACAATCACACCACATTTGAGCGTTTTTCCTGCTTTCGGACAATAGCAACTGCTTGCGTCAAATGTTTACATAACAGTGGCGGGCTGTACTGTGGCTTACATCAAGTAAGCACTTAATTCAAATCTTATCAAGTTTGCCAAAGGGAGTAAGTGTAATTTCTCATACGCGCCTGTAGAAGCTTTAGGAGCATTACGGTAAATGCAGCAATAAACACTCCACCTCCTGCTGTCCGTAGTTATATCAAACACGTCAACCTTCGGAGGAGTGCCACCCCCCGTGTAATATAATTTAACGATCGGTAGACCTACGATTACTTTTAAAACATACTGTTGGTCGTTAAGAACACATTTATTTGCAAGTCTTTGAAATTTATAATCATTCAATTTTTTCATCTTTAATGGTCTAAATCTTACACAGTGTTTGTTACTTAAAGGAGTAAGTGGGAGTTCTGTCAAGTGTTGACAACGTTGCATAATTTGTAATGGTTGAGTATAGTTAGAAATGTGAAACCAGATGGAAAAAAATATAATTATAAATGATGATGATTAGCGCGTCCACCTCACAATTAAAGGGACCTCTGGCCTTCCTGTGTGGAGTTTGCATGTTCTCCCCGAGCCCACGTGGGTTCTCTCCGGCACTCCAAAAACATGCATGGCAGGTGTATTAGACATACTAAACTGTCCTTAGGTGTGATTGGGTGCATGAATGGTTGTTCCTCTTGTGTGCTGTAATTGACTGGTGACCGGTTCAGGGTGTACATCACCAACTTCCCAAAGCCAGCTGGGATAGGCACCAGCAAGCTTGCGACCCTTGTGAGGACAAGCATTTCTTCTGCAAAATGCATCTGATGAACATTCTTTGTCTCACGCTATCATGCTACCTATTTAATGTTGTTCAAATAAATAATTGTGTAGTGCTATTCCAATGTATAACGTGAAGTTACCTCGGTCAGGAGAAGTATCAAAAGTATTGTTTAAATATCAATCTAAAGAGGGCTTTGGCAGAGTTATCTGCACTATAGTCATGACCTATTACAGTTCCTTACCTAATTGTGGTTCAGCTTGATTCTTTTGACATGCTGTAGGCCAGTGATGCCCAACGCACATCATCTCATTTGGCGATGGGTCACGTGCTTGGGAGCTGCCGATTAGTCTCATTACTGCGGGGCCTGAAGCCCACTTGAATGTCAAACCTCATTTTGCTTATCAGGCCCTCTTGAGCAATGAAATCCTATTTTTTCCCTTCATGTTGTAGTTTTTGACAAAGATTCATGTTGAACTGTCACGTCCAGTTCTCTTTTTTGATCAGTGAAGTCATCATGAGGTCTCATCCAGTGGTCTGATCGTCTGTCCAAAAACTGCAGAGAATCCATCACTGAACAACTTAGAAGGGAACATTTGTCCCTAGGTGTGATTAGGTGGAAATAATTGTTCGTTTCGGTGTGCCCTGCAATTGGCTGGCAACCGGTTCAGGGGGTCCCCCACCTACTGCCTGAAATCAGCTGGGATAAGCTCAAGTAGGCCTACAACGCTTATGAGGATAGTGGCTCTAGAAAATGGATGGATGGGTGATTTAATTCAGGCGGCCCAGTGGAGCAGTAATTAGCACACTTAAGGGACCCCTGTAGTTTGCATGCTCTCCCCAAGCCTGTGTGGGTTCCCTCTGGGCACCCCAGCTTCCTCCCACATTCCATAAACACTCGAAATTGTTCTCAGGTGTGATTGGATGTGTGCCTGCAATTGGCTTGCAACCAGTCCAGGGTGTCCCCTACCAACTCGCCCAAAGTCAACTGGAATATACCGGCGTGCCTGCGACCCTTGTGAGTGGCTATAGAAAATGGATGGATGGATGGGTAGATGGAGGACTGGAAGGATGATTTAATTAAAAACAACGATATCTGGAGAAGGCGCTAAATATAGCGGCACGGTTGTTCAGTTGGCAAAAATGCATAGCCACTTGCTTGCCACATGCACTAGCTATGACCCTGGTTGTGATGGTAGCTAAAACCATACTCAGCATTTGCATGAAATTTGCATGAAAACACATTTTTGCCCCATCGATCGTAATTGCAGGAGAGGAATAATGTTGTTTTTGAATAAATGAAAATCGATCCAGAATATGAGGAGATAACTGTAAATGCGTTAAAAAAGTCACATCACAGCACCGTCATTTTAGTTGGGAACTTTTTTCATTTTACTGTATATAGGCAACAGTTTTCAGTCACAGCTCCCCTTTTCCCAGAGTTCTGCTCATTTCTTTTTAATTGACTACATAAAATGACTAATTAGAGATTCTGAAATTTTACACCCTCCCACCCCCTTTTTGTAGTGTGCCTGAAAGGGAATACGATATCCTATTTATAGACCAATTACTTCTGTCATATGCTATGGTCACACCCACCTGCTGCTGCTTAAGCTAATCAACAGCAATTGTGCAATATTGATATTGATACGAGTGAGTGGCTGAACTCTTTGAAAATGTGAATCAAATCTTGCGGAGTTTCTTAATCAGTGGGGAAAAAGGGTGGTTGGCACACTCAAAAAAAAAAACAACAACACACAAACTCATTAAAAATTGCACTTCCAATATCAGCTCTGTGGACTTCGACTGAGCGTGCTTATTTTTGATCAAAAATATTTGGCCTCTTGAGCTTTATTAGACCATGGTCTCGAGAAAATCTGTACCAGCCGTCATTCAGCACCAGACCATGTTACATTGCACAAAACAGAGAAAAAGAAATACAATGCAAGGTTGCAATTAGAAGTTGAAGCATATGCAACATGCATGAATGGGAAGACCTCCGCTAAGAGATGAGCATTCACGTTAATGTGTGTCCGAGAAACACACACATCTTTGAGTTTAATTAATGCTGCCGCATGTGTGCTCCCTGTATCCTGAGAGGCATGTTTGCATTATGGTGCTGAGTTCCAAGGAAAGCTTTATCTATTGTCTATGTATTTATTTTAGTTTTAGTTTTTTATCTTGTCTTGTAAATGCAAATGAACATAAGTTCTCTGTAAAATGGTGAGGGACAATTCACAGTAATATGCTAATGTCATCATTTAAATGCTGTACTCACAAAATTAATTCCTATTGGTTAAGAGAAGCTTTCAAATGAATGCTCATGTCTATCAAAGGCAAGCTCTTTTAGAATAAAAATTTAAAATAAAATGTCAACTAACATGTCAAACTAATTTCTTCCACATGTCACTGTCGTTACGGCAATCGCTCAGTGGTCCTTTGTGACCGCAAAACCAAATCAATGTGTTCATCCCATTGTATTATCATATACTGTATACACAACAAACTACTGGATAATTGGCCTTTAAATCAGAAGTCAAGAATAATAGTTTGCTCAATTAACTGTTACTTATATAAGCTGCAGTAAAATGGATAACAGATAATGCAAGATCTTAGCGTTATTATTTACTACACAAAATGGCGGCCCATCTTTCACCCCTGGGATTTCAGTGATGTCATAATTATTCCTACACAAATTTGTTTGGCTCAAAAATGACACCAGAGCTTGAGAATCCACACATATACATTCTATATACATATACCTTCAAATTGGCTAATCAAGCCACACTTAATTTCCAGAGCACATAAAATCAATTAATTTTAGTATTTTTGACATTTACTTTTGTTACTATTGATTTCATATCTAAAAAACATGACAAAAACCTATTAAAAACGCACATAAAATGCTTGCACTCACTGAAGTTGAGCCGCAAAGGGCCTTGTCAAAAGTAAAATAAAATCTATCCTTCTTTCTTTCCTCAAGAAGACTTGAATGGCTTTGTTGAGCAATTAACTTGCGCATTTAATGTCCATCAGCAAGTCTTTTTCTATGGACATGGAAGCTAATGCGGAATACTGTCTCGTGTTTCTGTTTTATCAGTTTTAAGATGCTTCAATGACGAAGATGAGTTCTCAACAGGCTGTTAGCTTTAGGTACTAGTCATTGTTGCTGGTATGGAAATGATGGCGAAAACGATTTACCGGCTGGGACAGACTAGAAAGCATGTTGGTCAGCCAACTTCCACTCAAAAATCCCGTTTTTCTTGGGAGGTCCTTCATGAAAATGGTGTGCCAAGTACATCTGCAACCAGAGCCACCTCTTCTGCTCGTCCTGCCATCTTGGTTGGTGTTTGTCCAACTTCATGGCATTTTGTGGCAAAATGGGGCCGTTGGACTACCGCAAGAGCTTATCCACTAACAGGACACGCATGTATTGATTTCTGTGCCGGCCTTTTCTATTTAGTCCTAGTTAGCTTGCCCTGAGGTGGAAAACATGCAAGATGCTTAGTCGAGCGCTGTAAACTGAGCAGGCTGTGGCCATTCACTCAAAGTGGGCAGGGCCTTCACTTTTTGTTCTGAAGGCTCTAGAGGATTTCAGGGAATCTGACAACACTAGCTAATATAAATATGATTGGGTAAAGAGTTTTTAGCCAACTTTATAAATGGAAAAAATCTAGTATAATATATAGCACTCAAAGCACTGCAAAAAAGCGTATTTAGTAACCTCCTCCAAACTTTAATATTCTCCTTGGCATATTGTACATGTGTGATTGTGTTATTCACAAATACTGTAAATTGGACACTTGGCAGAGTCCGAGAGGTCAGGTGGCTCTTGTGGGACCAAATTATATGTACTGGGCATATTTCTTTTCACATGAACGTGCTTAAGACAAAGGTTCACAATGGTATGAATACCAAAGAAGCGCTTGTGTGAGTAGCATTACAAATGTTCAGCTCTTGCTCACTCTTTGAGCGTCTTTGGGTTACACTCACACCTGAACTTGACTTTCAAATTGACCGGGAGGTTCCGAGGTGCAAATTTAATGTCATCTCCTACGTGAACTCTGGAGGATTAGATCAGGTGCAATGAATAACTGTGCCATTTCAAGCCATGAATAAAAGCGTCACCCCTGACTGCCTGTACCTGTACCTGGAACATAAAAAACGATTATGATTTACATAGTTACATAGTTTTTCCTTTTTTTTTTTTTTTTTTTTTACAAATGAAGCTGAAAAAACCCTCCATACTAATGTATTATACAGTCGACAGTTTTCCTGGAATCCATGGTCAAAAAGTTCATTATTATGTACCAAGTAAGTTGATAGGTTTGGATTTCTTGTACTCAAAATTGTTTTTTGTTTTGTGTAGAAATTTTCTCTTACCTTGCTAACCGTTTCTGTAATTTTTACTGCTCGCATAAAACCATGATGGTTTGTGAATGGATTTGTCAAGGAACAAACTTACAACCACAAATAAAAACAAACATGATTTTCCCGTCGTGTGCTATGTACAGTGGGCCGGTTTATGAGATGAATCCCTTCCAGATACGATCCGTTGTGATTGCAACGCGAATCGCCATATGGCGGGCAATCCAAACCTATGTTAATTAGCTAATGCGTGTAAAATTCCAGGTAAAAACATCAGAATTTGACATACATATTAAAAAAAAAGGTATCCAAATAGTATAGTTGGTATTAGTTATATATAATATACATGTATACAATTAAATAAAATCAGAAATAAAACAATGATAATGATTGCTAAGCGATCGCAAAACACCAAAAACCATGTTATACCAGCAAGTAACCACATTTGAGCAGCAAAACTGCAAGCAACGTAATAAATGTCTCAAGAGAAAATGATAATATATTGAAAAGAATTATTCACAGTGTGTACTGAAATCCAAAATCCTTCAAAGAAAAACAAACAAAAACAAAATGTTGCCAGTTTATTGCTAGCAATAAGCTGGCAACATTTTCAAAGTGTCCTCCGCCTACTGCCGGAAGTCAACTGAGATAGGCAGTGGCAAGCCCGCGACCCTTGTGAAGATAAGCGGCCCTAGAAAATGGATGGACGGATTATTGAATGAATTTTCTAGTTGTAAAATCATTTAATAATGATGTTTTTTAAATCCTGATTTCAATATCAATCAAAAAACGGAAATCATCATTATGCATATTATGCTTTTTATGGGACAACACTGAAAAAAAACGGAGTAAAGTCAGAGTACTACAAAAGTGAGAGCACCATTAAGTTTAAATGTGCAAACTGGACCCAATTAGCCATTGCCTTCCCCTCGTGTCATGTGACCAGGTAGTGTTACAACCTCTCAGGTGTGAATGAGGAGCAGAACATGCAATGGCCTACCCCAAAATTGAAGTGCACGTGCTCAACACCACACTCAAAGGTCATGGAAAATGTACTGTATCTCCAGTGCTGCTGAGGTCAAAGTGGGCCATATGCTGTTAACTACTTGAAATTGCTCTGCGAGGCTGTCATCCGTGAAGGAGGCCTCCTCTAAAGATGACACCATCTGACATGAATGACAAGAACCATGTCTTGTGGTCTGATGAGACCAAGATGAGCAAATTTGGTTCAGGAGATGTCAAGTGTGTGTGAGGAGTACAAAGACAAGTGCATCTTGGCTACAGTCACATGCAGAAGAGGTGTCGTGCTCTGAGGCTGCATTAGTGTTGCCGACACTTGTTCACTGAGGGAACTGATGCGGAGCATGATCTCCTCCCTGTGGAACGGCGAGCAGGGCATTATTCCAACAAGCTAATGACTGCAAACACACCTCCAAGACCATTGCCTTGTTTAATAAGGTGAAGCATGTCTCTAGACCTGAACTTCATTGAGCATCATGGGGCGTCAGACACTTATCCTTGTAGCAAAGTGTCATTTCTTCATTGTTGCTCCAAAAAATATCAAAGTTCATATGACAATATTTGCAAAACTGTGAGTGGTGTTGTGACAAATTTGCTCCCAACTAATGAGCTCATAAAGCTTTTAGTTTTTTATATCCAAACAGCAATTCAACTGATTTTAAGGATTAAAGTGATTATCTATTTTTTGGTCGAAATTTCTCTGTTTTTATCTTGATCTTTGATGTTTTATTTTATTTTTTGTAAATTGGAACGACGTAATGACCAAAGAGTGAGAAGTATTATCAACCATGTGCTAAAGCCAAGTCATCACACTGGACGGCTGGTCAGATCCATGCTTGTTTTTAATTGATTGAGGACTCTTCAGGCTCTAATTGTGCACAGTTGAGTGCAAATGACTAATAAACACAAGAGATGACTTTTCTGTTCCTGTGTGCTTCTACAGAGCAGAACAGTATACAGAGGAGCTTACCCAAGAGAACAAGACAAAAAAAAAAAAAACACCTAAGGACAATTTAGTATGTCCAATTCACCTGCCATGCATGTTTTTGCGGAGTGGGAGAAAGCCGGCGTGCCCGGGCAGAACCCACGCGGGCTCGGGGAGAACATGCAAACTCCACACAGTAAGGCCGGAGCCAGGTGGATTTGAACAGGGACCTTTGAACTGTGAGGCTATTCACTGCGCCACCGAGCTGCCAAGATGTAAATAATATGAACTTTAATTTCCAAGATGGTATTTAGTCATTTCATTTCCATATCATTTCTTCAAAGTAGTATCTGCTACATAAAAAAAATTGACACATATTTTTCAAACTAACAAACAGATGAGGACAAACTCTAACACAAAGCTCAATCAATTGTGTTCACATTTGTAGTTCATTTGTGGATTACTGCTGTGCACTCTACCTCAAGGATTTCTAGTTGTTATGATCATTTTTGGTGTTGCTAATACACCAGTGTAATGGTGGTCCAAGACTTTAGTGCAGTCTGCAACTTTGTTATTGCCTTCCTTTATTTGGCAGAAATCATGGTTCTACCCCCTCAGCCTTTTACTCAAGCTTTGAAATATGGTTCTTACCTATGACATAGTTACTGACGACTTCCTTTGTCTTTCTATTAGCTATCTGAAGAAGGGTTAAAATTCCAGAATATGTCAACAAGTATGACTCCTGTGCAGAAAAAACCCCCAAACAAATCTTTGCAACAGTGTGTATTTTTAATGAGGTGCTTGTCCATGAAACTGGAAATGCTTTTCAATGTGAGCATGCATCAGTCAAACTGAATTACTGATATAGTGTAAAACATGATGAGGAGAATTCAAGTGTATAGGGTGCTGACACTTTAGGGATAATGAGGGGGTAGGCTGTCGCTAAAAACTTTGTATCTTAATTAGACAGAGTCACACACAGTCACACAAACTGACAGTTGGCCCATCTTTGGTGTAGTTGTCCTTTTGCCAGCAGCTTAAACTCCTAATGACCCTGAAAAAAAAGAAAGCCATATTAGAAATTGTTTGGATAAAGTAAAGTTTGCAACTAAGCCTGGCTTGTTTTAACTGAAATATGGAATGTTTCATTGTTGCTTCTATTGTTGACAAATGTTCAGCGCCACAGTACCACTTTCATTTACCTTGCAATTTTGCAACTCTGTGTTCATTCACATACATGCATAACATGAATGTCATTATTTTCTGTAGATTGTCACAATGTATGTATGCAACAGACGATCAGTAGGTGTCTTGTTGGACTTGAACCACAGCCCCGTGGTTCCCTTTATCAGTGGTTGTCAAAGTGAAGCCACTTTTTAACACAATTCTTCAAAACTCCAAAACACAAATGTAATGTTTTGTAATTGCATGACAGGAAATACATTCTTCATTTCAAACTAAGAGCAAATAAATTGGAACATCCATCCATCTATCCATTTTTGTTTGTTTGTTTTTTTTCAGATCCAAAATGTATTGTGCTGGTTAGGGGGTACCGGGCTGAAAAATATTTCAGAGGTATATGATTGAAAAAAGGTTGAAAGCCACTGCCCTGCAACATGAGGTGCTTATGGCGCTTTATCACTTTGGATCGAACCTCTTCCCATTTCCTGGAATCTTTGGCTTCTTCCAATAGTTTTCACTTGTCCTGCCATTAACAGTCCCCTGAGGAAACATGACCCACAAGATGCAGGGACAAATTGAATAAGGGCTTCATGACAACGGACCTGAGGGCTAAGTAAAGTAAGCGCTCATGTAGATTTAAAAGCTTACGTTTGTCAGCAGGGTGGCATGTTTTCCAGGGTGCCAGTGAGTAATTGCTGTTCATTGAAACACACCAAGAAACGATTGCCTCTCTCAAAAGCCCTTCATGTTTACCCAGGACTGGAAAACTAAAGTTGTTGGTTTGATGTGACATTTAGCCCTTTGATGGGCTAAAAGGATATCACCTGAGCTGATAAAAACTGATGGCATGACCTTATATATTTTCTGGTCGAAAAGGTCTGCCTGATGCACTTCGTCGTCTTCAAAAAGATTTTCGAGGACCCTCCTCACAAAACATCAACAACTAATCGTTGGAATGCTATGTTAACAGTTGTACTTTTCAACTTTTTGTTGTTGAGTTTGATCATGTGACCTTTGCTAGTCGAGCCCAGCGCAACCGTGATCACATTTTTAGACGACAGCAAGTGACAAAATAGCTACTATCTAAGATAAGTAAAAATGGCTGGATTTTGCTTTAATGCTTTAATGACTTTTCCCCAGATACAATATTAATTGTTTAGATAAACAGGGACGCATGGAACAGGCTTTAAAGAACATTTTTGACTTGACTTCCTCTTTAAGCCCTAATATTAACCCGCACCCTGGTGTAAAGTTAGCTTTGGATAACCAGGAATGCTGTTTTTCTTCATTCACATTTTGGATCCTTCAACAGCTACTTTCTTCCAGGTTGCGTGTTCAAATCACTGAGTAATGCGTATGTGAATTTTACCCATGTACTGAATTCATTTGAGACCGGCATGACAAGGGGTAGTGTGGTCGATTCCAAAACTGAGAGGCCGTGGGCTTTATCGCCTTTACCATTGCAACCATGTTTAGGTGTCCTTGAGCAAGACGCCCAACTCCCAGTTGCCCCTGATCCTGGGTCATCAGTAAATGATCACTCAGTAAAGCGGCATAAATACCTAAGTTAGGAGTGCTATGGAAGTGAAATGGCATTTACGGGTTTTCCGCATTCAAAAATCATAGGTTGGCTAAAGACGCTAAATTGTCAATGTAAGTGTGAATGGTTATTTATGGGCGCTTTGTGAGTAACTAGTCATTAGTATGGTCCAAATTCAGTTGGTTTACGTAGATGTTGGTTACTCTTATCAGCATTAGTGGTAAATGTATGAATGGTTTTCTTCTTGGTCAAATAATAACTTGAGTCAGATGCTGATCATGAAAAACTTACATACTTTATAGTAGGGGTGTCTGATCCTTTTTGAAAGAGGGCCAGAATTGGCAAGGTGTGGGTGCCTGACATTCATTGAACCAATAATATTAAAGTACAGGTCTACCTTGCTTATAAGTCGACCCCCTCCTTTTTTTAATACCCCTGACTTTAGTGGGTACATAGATCATAGTTATCCAATTAAAACACATAGTGTGTGTTCATAGAATGACAACATTACAGTACTGTTAAAAGCAATTTTACGTTGTATATAGCGAGACAAAACTGCAAAGCAATGTACACATGCACTTAGATGCAAATGCTGAACGTTGCTACAATAAAACAACTGGTAGTTTCAATGCTTTATTTTTTGACAGAGCAGAATATTGATTAGTCAAAAAGCCCCAAAAGTCATCATCACCATCTGACGTGCCGAATAGCTCCTCCCATTTAACTCCCGGACGTCTCTTCTTTCTACTTGTCACTCGTTCAAACATCCTCGTTACTCTTCCATGGTTATTCATCTTCGGGCCTGTCCAATTGTTTTGAAATCGAGGTCCTGGGAAATAATTTGCTTATCATTTTATTTGGGATATTAACCCAAGCTTTCTTTACCCAAGTGAAGACTGTTGTGAGATCAGAGTGTGGAACTTTGTCGTTCGCTGCTACTCCTCCCACCTGCCGATGTCCACGGCACCATTGGCATTGCTACGCTTTTATTTTGAAGTTTTTTTTTCTGGAAGCCTATTCACGAAAACGCTATACCAACTTAATAATCGTTGGTTCCCAGAGTGAGCAGTTACCCCTGTGACAACACAGTGCTGGTCTGAAATCAATCACGTTCACACAGTTTTGCATGAAAATGAAGTTCAAGCTATTAACTGCGCACTAATAAAACAACATTCAAGTGGTTGTTTTTTTTTTTTTAAATTGGTGATGATCTTTTTTCTCTTGATTGACGTTCTTAATTTGTCTTTACTGCATGTCATTCTTCCTCTTTCATGCTCACCCTTCCTCCTTTAATGTCCACAATGTCACACTATCTAACGCCAGTCAAACCTCACATTTAACTTCATCCCTGACCTCTTCGACCTACAACCTTCAATCTCTTGAAATCGCATCACCAGAGGATACAATGTTAGGTAATTTTTCAGACAAGTATTAATTATCACAATTTACACACTTGGACATGCAGCAAGCCTTAATACATTATTCAACGCAAGTTGCATGCAATCTAATTTGAATATCTCATTTATCTTTTCAATGCAAGATAAATATTCCGTTATAAATTGTCTAAGCAAGGAAAATTAATTCATCTTAATTAGTTCCCTGTCAGATGTTGCTCTGTAAATAACAATGACTACAGCTGAGCACAAAAAACACCAGAGATTGTTCTCTATTCATTTCCCCAATGAACAAACTACCAGAGGAGGGTATTATACATATTTTTGTCAATCTGTCAGTCGTGGGTGACCCCCCACCCTGTCATCGTCAGTCTGTCTTTTTTTTTTTCAAGTAAAAACTATAAACTGTAATCAAGTCAAAAACTGTAGTCTGTCGCTCTGGTTCATCGCTCAGTCCCGTCATCGTCTCTCTTTCCACTCCCCCACTCCAAAAAAATGAAACCTTTGTAATCCCTGGTACACATTTACAGCCCCCCCCACCAAAAACAAAAACAAAGTAGACAAACTTGATTTGCATTAGTGGGTTGCAAACGCATGGGACATATGAGCGCCGTATAATGTAGATAAAGTACTATATACGTAAGTACACCGATTCTACCACATTGTACCTGACGTCTGCGTTCTAAGTGTTCGATCATTGATTTCTGAGGTGGCAAAAACGGTGGTATGTTGTCTCTCTGTGCTTGTGTTCTACTATATTTAAATATGTTTCAGATCTGAAGTATACTTCTCATTACTGCCACCCACTGTATTTGCAGCCAAGGATGTTCGCACTCATGAAGCGTGTCAAGATCGTCAGTGTAGTGTCACCCTAATTTACAAATTACCGGTGGTGACCAGTGGGGCTCACGCGTGGAAATCATAATATGTAAATAGGTTTCTCAGCCGGTAACTCATTCCCTGCGACATCATTGCCCCGGTCTTTGACAAGCAAATTCCCAGCCAAGCATGTAATTAGGAACAGGGCTGGCTATGGCGGCAGATCAGCGAGTGGTGCGGTAACGAATCACCTGTCATCGACGTCGGTGGCCAAGCACAGGCACTAATACTTTCGATCGGCCAGTCTAATAAAGACAAATAAGAAAAGAGTTGCTGTGTCGTTAATCGAACTGTTCAAAGCATCATTATTTAACTCTAACACCCGTTCCCTGCCCTCCAACCGGCACTGCACAATGCCGACTCTTAAAATATTTAACTGGACTTATTATCTTAAGTCTAACAAAACCCAAACTGGTGTTTTTTTCCCGACCCTTTTCACACATGTCGGTCAAAAAACATTTGATTTTGATGAGGATCTGCTTTTATCTTTGCTTTTTCTATCAGCTTTGTTTTCACAAAGCTCTCAGTTTAATCAGCATTGCATTAGTATTTTTAATTGAAATCAGCACATTTCAGAGATTAGTTAATAATTGAGCCACCCTTATCCAAGGTTGTCGACACGGGGCTTATAGGAAAAATTTCATCGCAATTTAAGTTCTTAATTGCTTCTTGGGTCTCCAAAAACCTGCCTGCCAATAAAAAAAAAATAAACAGCCAGTGTGTCCTTGCAGCGAAAGGCAAAATATGCGTTATCAACATTCCCATTGAAAATGTTCATAGTAGCCTCTAGATGGCATGACATGGTTTAAAGCACTACGTGAAACTCTTCAACTTACTTCAACATAAATCCCGAACACGATAAGGCAAAAATTCACATTTCAGCCTGAAGTGACCCAATTCTGATTTTATTTGTCCCTATCTGACACGGCAGTTTGGAGGACACAGATCCGAGTTTGACAAATGAAACCCAGGCCATTTAGGTATGTTTGACTAAATCCGATATGCATCCGATCATTTGTCATGCTGGGTGAATGTTCTCCCCAGGTCTGCTTGAGTTCACTCCAGGCACTTTTGGTACCTCCCACACCCCAAAAACATGCATGGCAGGTGAACTGTTTAGCATGACGGTGCCCACCGTGGGTGCCGTCTTCTGTTCACTGACGCGAACAGAGTATGTGACAAACAAGCGACAAACGTCACAATTCTACACTATAAATGTGTCATGATCTGTTATCATGTATATATATATATATATATATATATATATATATATATATATATATATATATATATATATATATATATATATAATATATATATATATATATATATATAGGTGTTTTTACATATCTCTGAAAAGAAGAACCATCCAACCCTATTCTAGTAGCTTCTCCTGTTTGTTGTTACGGCTGAGCTGGAGGATGTCCCAGGTGGACTCTACCCTGGGCTGATGCAAGCTGCCTGAAATGCAATCTGCCACTACACTATTTATGATACACCTTACTTTCACAGTAAACATTTTTTATTCCAGTTTCAAGACTATAAAAAGAATGACAGCTCAAAAATGTGCTTAGGGTGTATCATCCATTATTTTGAACAGAAAGACCTTTTCTTTGTGAAAATCTAATTCTTGGTTTTAGTCTCCTGCTGAAGCCATTCAAAAGGAACCTGAACTTCCAGGTCCAGTTCACTTGATTACCTGTTATGGCCGTGTGTGTGGAATGACAAAAAATCAGCGATATAAAGCTTCCTCGAATGAAGCGGCAAATGACATTAGGACTTTCCCCGAAAAAAAAGAAAAGACCACTTCTCTGCTCAGCTGACTCGGGTCGTTGCTTCGCCATCTTTTACAGGTCAGCTTCATGATGCATGAGAGGATTTTAGTGGGTCTATATTAAATCTCCTCCCTTTAATATCTGAGCAGATTCTGATTTGTATTCTTGTGGGAAAAGTCCTCAGAGAGCGCTGTTCCCCAGCATGAGTTCACTTTCCCGCTGACAAAAACGTTCTTATTTCCATCTCAGGTCATCAGCTGCAAGCTGCTTCAATAACCGGGAACTCAAGAAAGCCTTGATGTGCCAGTCATTAGAAAGATGAATGTTACGTGTGACTCCACGTGAAGATTACGTTTTTTATTCTAGGTAGACTTGAGGCTACTGA
The DNA here is from genome assembly GCF_059441005.1 of Hippichthys cyanospilos. Lineage (NCBI taxonomy): Eukaryota > Metazoa > Chordata > Actinopteri > Syngnathiformes > Syngnathidae > Hippichthys > Hippichthys cyanospilos. The sequence goes on from NC_142370.1 coordinate 16,798,144, forward strand.
TTTTCACATAGCTCTCCAAAATGACTTCAAAAATTCTTCATTAATACATGTGAGAATATAATAATATTGTTTAATTTGACAAGACTCAGCTTGTGGATGTTGCATGCCCAAACTTTGATCTTAGATCTTTAACTGAGCGCTGAGCAAGTGTGAAATAATTTCGCTCACAGAGAGGTCCAGATGGATTATCATGGGTTATTCAGCCATCCAGGGAGGTTAATTCTGGTGGCCGGCTCCCACTTGCGTAGAACCTTCCGCATGTGTGCACTTGAAAAATCTTTGCTTTCAGGCATCTGTGGCTCCGACATTTGCCCTTTGCCCCCACAATTGTACTGAGCCAAATTCTGGAACAAGGAAAAATACTTGAATCATTTCTCCAGGGTGAAACTGTTATCAATATCATGTGCAACAGTTGACTAAAAGCTTGACATTCTAATTTGTTTAGGAGAAAATTAAGTTTAACCACTTCCTTGATAATAAAACCACACACACACACACATGCATGCACACACGTTTTATATGCGCATGTGTTTAAAATTTTAGATCATATTAATGATGTCTATTCTGAAGTGGTATCACCAACAACTGATATTTCTCCAATGATGAACATAATATAATAACATATTGCTAAAAAAAGGTACATCACATTGTGTCTAACAAGGGGAGGAGAAAGCGTGTTCTTCACATTCTGCATACAATTTAATAAGGAATTAGACGATTCGGTATTGAATAACATTTTCTTTGATCAAACTTCCCTAATATTTTTATTGAAAGATGGTTTCCTTTTAAGCCTTTTTCAGTGCGCAAACAAAAAACAACAACAACTAGACAGTGATGGATAGTACCAATGTAATGTTACCTCTTTCACATGAAGATCCCATAAAATTACATCGTAGCCCAAATAGAAGTTTTGACATTAAACTGCCATTGGTTGCCTTTTAAACAGAACTCGGTGAAGCGTGACATTGCACACAGCGGCTCACCATCCTGCAGTCAGATACGACCGGGTGTGAAAAAAACAAGGACAATTGCTTTCAACTCAATGAAAAGAAGTTATGGCCAAGTGTCAAACACAGACACAGACATGTTCACAACTTTCTTACAGCTATAATAGATGGTTTGCAGGTTAAATGTTGGCAAGGTGATTTTAAAGGACAAGTCATTCCCAGGGCAGGACTAAATTTACCGTGTTTGACCAGCCTCTATTTTAGGGTGTACCACACCTCCTGGCTTTAATAGGTCACCTGTGACTTTGAACATGTGTAGTGGTAGAAAATGTACACGTGAATCTGCACTCAACAGTCATGCTTACCTAACTTATTTTGTGTAAACTCTACCTCTGGGCTTATTGTTCAAAACATTCATTTTCTATCACTTTCCCTGTTAAGAGTGAGCTACAGCTTATCCCATAGCTGAATTTGGATGAAAAGCAAGGTACGCACACCTTGGACTGGGTGATTGTGATTCAAATACAGCACAGACAAAAATAAATAAATAAACAAATAAGACAAAATATTCAACTGCTGGAACTGATTTAGTTTATCTAAACAGTTATAGATTTGTGTCATGTTTGGCATGTTAGTCTTTGTTTTTTGACGCCACCTGTGGCCGCTGTTAATAGTGCCTTTTGTGGTGGGGAAGGACGGGCTTCAATTGGAAGCATTTGTTTTCTAAAAGGGGTTCCTTACTCCAAAAAGTTTTAGATCCCCCTGAGTAGACTATCGGGAGAGAATGTCAAAAACACACAGATCTTCACACAGAAAACCTTGAACTCCAGCACTAAATCCAACCACATGTCCAAAAACATTACTGGACATATACAGTGCAAGGTTGTTGACACTTGCTTTATTTAATCGGTTACGGTGACTGGCTCTTGTCTTCACCCCGTTGTGAGTCTTTGCCTGGAGAAGGTCATTCACACATTCAAAATGATAATACAGTACAACAGCGTTGCCAGATATGTCTTCAGACATAGAAGCTATGACGCTTGGAGAGTTCTCCTTCACACTTTATCCAAGGGAAAGAGCTTTGATTCTGTTTGTGCCCTATTTAAGCTGGTTTACTCTGGCGGAACTCTGCTTATATTTGTAATCGCTGTGGCGGTGCTTGTGAGAAAGGCCCAGAGGCCATTTTCAACATCATCATGATTCACTGTCTGCTGTTTGCCTTCGCTATTGCTTATGTGAGGGGAATAAGGAAAGAAGGCATACACACATGCTTTCACGCTTCAACTGGACTTCACAATGGCAAAAGTACCAGGCAGACGTTGTAGCTTGGGAGACGACAAAGCTTAAAGCACTGCAGTTGTTATCATGTCAACGTTTATTAAGTGATGGGCGGGGCAATTCTAGAATTGTCCGATGTCAAAGGGAGGATGGCAATATCAGATGCAATATCACGCTTGACTACGCCTGCAGCTTGCGAAACTCTGGATGTCTCCCCCTATGGCACCATAGCTCTGCATGAGGTCCAAATTGGTTGAAGAAAAGCGTGTTATTCACTCGATTGAAGTGCCTCATTTTTCACAAAATTCAACTGTAACGTCTGACTGGCGTGCTTTGCAGTTGGAATACGGACGTTAATTCTCTTTCGGTACAGAGCAGACCTCCAGCGCGTGTTAACAAAAGTGAAAACGAAGCAGTAGGATGACAATTTGTTCGTTGGGCCACATGTTACAGTCCACTTCCTGACTCATGGAGGATGATAAAAGAAGATCAGTCCTTGACACTATCAAATTTCTTTAATCTGGAGCGAGGGAACCATTCCATCCCAACAGGAATAATAGCTCAATCTCTTCTTTCATCCGTTAATTTTCTATCTTCCTTGTCCTCAGTGCAGTCACAGCCAAGTTTGGGCAAGATATCTTGTGGAAATCGCAGATTTGGGCACTCCAGGTAAACATTTGTATTCATGTGCATAAAACAAAAAAGTTAAGGAAACATGGGAACATTTCCAAAAGACATAAAAATGTAAATGAGACATTCTTATAATATGTCCTAAAAATGTATTTTCATCTATAAATTTCCCCATCATTCGCACTTGAGAAAGAAAAGAAACTAAACTAATGCCAAATGCACCCTGCTGAGTTTATAGCTGTGAAAGAAATCATACATTAAGTTGTTATCATGATGTGTGCATTTGCTATCTAGAACAGCACGTACTGCAATCCGTCTATGCAGTCCTTGTCCATCTCACCCCATTCCTTAGGTAGGGTTGTCGGAGCAGAAAAGTGTGAACATGAACTTCGTTGGATTAGAGCAGCGGCGCACGCCTATCTGCGGTTGGGCTTTTGTTATGTCTTGACTTGTGCAATGCTTTGCTGAAATGAATGAAGAAGCAAACGGGGGCAGTGGCTTACTGACAGTCTGGAGGGCAAACACAGAAGTGTGAGCACAGCTGTCCCTCGTGAGCAGGAAAAAGTCAATCTTGGCTGGTCTGAGTTTCCAATTTTACAAGCTAGCATTTGAGCTTGTCTCAGTCTTCTTTATAGAGTACTTTGACAATAGCATGCGCTGACCCTTTAGAAAGCTGAAATCTGAAACTGCCATGGATGGCTTACAATCATTGTCTGGGTAGACCAGGTGATCTCAATCTTTAAATGCCCGGATGTGTCTGACCTTGCTCCATCAATCAGCACCATGGGTTCTTCTAAAGCAGTGGTCCCCAACCTTTTGATCACCGCGGCAGGTCAATGCCTTAAATTTGGACTGCTATCTGCTCTAAAAAAACACATCATCCTTGTCACTACACCTCAGATTTATATTGATTTATATTGCAGGCTGGCTGCTTTAAAAAACACATCACAAACGTATGGACGGAGTATGGTATGGACTTTCAGTCCACTTTCTTTTTACTCGCGAGAGGAGAGGGGAGGGGGGCGAGCTTGCTGTGCACTTCCGGTAGATCCGGAAAAAAGAGCATTGCTGAGAACTTTCACTTTTCTGGGATGTGACAGAGCCACATGGACAGCACCTTTATTCTTTGCGGCAATACTCGCCTGCCAAAAAATAAAAGTTTCAATGTCGCAATCTAGTGGCCGAGACCGTGCTAAATATTGTGCTGACAATGCTGCGCTATCGTTAGCTTAGCACAGTAACTACGGTTCATCAGTTGTTAAGTGAAGCAAACGCTGCACATACCAGTTGTCCCAAATTCTCGCTTCCGCCTTTCGACAAGCCAGGTGAGGGCTCTAGCTTGGCTCTGTTTCGTATTGAAAGCTCAGCTGGCCGTGTTGGATCGCTCCCGGTGACCGCAAAGCGGCCGCCATGATTCATTCCTGCCCCCTGCGTGAGCCGTTGAATGTTCCCAAAGTTGATTGGTTGTGGCGATTCGAAACGCGGAAAAAGTAAATAAAAAATAACTTCACTCGAAAGGCGCTTCTCGTGACCGCGCGCGGCCATTTGCGTCGCTCCATTCGCATCCATCGTGTCGCCCGACGTGCCTTCGCACCCAGTCACGCGAACTCCATTGACTACGATATAAAACGCTCCGCTTGTTCGCCTCGTTCGCGTTCGGTGCACGCGCACCATTAAACTAAATCATCTCCAAAACAATATTTCGTGTGCAGCCCACGCGGCCCGGTACCAGTTGATCCACGGACCGGTACCGGTCCGCGGACCGGGGGTTGGGGACCACTGCTCTAAAGAGTTGTCTAGAACAGTGGTTCTCAAATCAGGGTACGGGTATGGAACTCTAGGGGTACTCCAGATTTTAAATAAAACAAACAAACAAACAAACAAAAATAGAAAAATCCCTTCAAACTAATTATTGAATTAATTAAATGTTTCAGGAGAATTTAAATTAATCAAACAAACTTTACGTTTTGTAGGCTATTCTATTTCATTATTATGAAAGGCCAGATTCTCCCCCATACTAGAATGGTTCAACCCAACTTGTCACGTGCCCCCTCTCGTCACCTGTCAAGTTCATGATAGATGTTTGTGAACACATCTCTACTGTAATTCCAAAAGAGCATGCTTTATGTTCAATATTTTTTGTGGACAAATATTTATTAATAACTAAGTTATTTCTTCTATGATCCAAAAGAGGACACTTAAGGTTGATTATTCTTTTGTGGATCAGTACAAATGAAGTTTAAAGGGTTCTGAAGTTTGATAAATCAAACTCTGATAGCATGTTTTAAGACTTGCTGGATGCTTTACGGAGCTGCTCAGAGCGTGATGAAGGAATAACCCGGCATCGTCCTCCTGCCACACACTTAAAAAGCCCTTGATGACATATTGCCGTCACGTGTGCGGCAGGTAACTCTGCCTCCTCGTGACGCAAGGAGAACCCCGCCTGGAAAGCAAGGCACAGTCGACGGGGAATGTGACACCAATTGAGCCAAAAGATAGTTACACACTGACTGAAAAGACAGACAGTTTGTAAACATTGAAAAAAAAAATTCTGCGATTCACACCGGCTGTATGCAAAGGCATTTGCAGGACTACCACCGAAACCTAAAGTCGACCACGCCTTCATAAATGCCCCCAAACAGGCAAGAGACAATAGAAAATGCTTTTGCAACTTCACCGGTCCCATCAAGTGCGAGAGCCACTTCAGGTACCTTATGGTATTTGCGAGAACATCGCGCTCGATATCAATTAATTTTTGAGCGAGGGTGGCAGTGGATTTTGACAGCTGCTCCACACCCTAGAAAAGAGGTATGAGATCCTGTCACAACATCAATCTAGTCGCATAGCTGACAAGAAACCACTGTTCCCCTTTGTTTATGCCCACTGACATTGTGGAGACAAAACCAAGCCAAATAGCCTCCTCTTGCTACTAATGTTAAAGGGCACCTTTTCATCAGTGCTACATCAATGGCCAGTCAGTGTACATTTTCAATACCAGGTGGAATTAAAACAATACTCTAGTATTTGATACCAGAGTATAAATAAATAAATAATGACCAGAATATCATAAGCTAGACCTGTCATGGGACCGTTACGGGAGAAATTGCAACAACTGATTTCTTATTTTGGCTATTTAATGTTATTTTGCAATTTACTTGGAATAACGTGAAGATTTTCATCTGCAAAGCATTTTTACAGTCATGTGCGATCAAGCTGATTTCACACCAGCTCCATGCATGTGCAAAAAGCCTTGCTGGCTCCTTCACATGTAGTCACGAATAAGCAAATATGATCAGCACTTATGATTCATAATACAAATTATATTAAAAACATACTGACAGATCACCTTAAATTCTTTGTATAATTATTTTGGAGTGTGGGGGTGTATTGAGTTAGCTTTGTTGCTACACTAAAGTGGCATCCATACTAAAATTATTGTTCTTTCACTTTTAATCCAACCATTATACTCAGTAGTCTTATGTAGTTTGGTTGGTTATATGCAAGGATGATTCATCATTAATCTTCTAAATTACCTTTTGCTATAACATGATGATTTGACTAAGATTTTTCATTGGATGACAAAAACAAATAGCTCACTCCTGAATCCCTTACACTCAGCATGCCAGTTTGACCGCAAGCCATTTCATGGGTACTTGATGTAAGATAATATTATGGTATTATCTGATGATACTATAATATTATCACATTTAAAGTGACAATGCCTTGTATCTAGGCAGTTATTCAGTTTGAAAACCCACTATTAATTTCAATAATGCGTTAATAAATGTGTTCTATTAAATCAACACATCTTTTTATATTCAATCATAGATTAATCAGAGCAAAGGATGGCTATTTTGAAGAAACTAGAATATAAAACATGTGTCAGCTCTTTCACTTTTGTTTTTGTTATCAGTGCATCACTCAGTTTATTGAAAGTTTGATGCCTTCAATGAGAATCCAGAATGTAAATTCAGTGGACCCTCGTGTTACAACATCCCTGATTTACAACATTTTCATGTTGCGACGTGGAATACTGAGGTTTTTCCTCCCCTCATTGACATTTTCCCGGTTATGTGACCAAAAACACCATCATGACCCTAGGAGCTTGGCTGTATTTGTGTTGTATTGCCTTCATCTGTTGGCGTTTTTAGGTAATTGCACTTATTTACTAATGCCGTCTAACTGCTTCCATGCAACGCGTGACTACAATGCTGGTCAGCTATTGGTCGGCGGCTCCTCACGGAGATGGTGATCTGCTATTGGTCGGCCTCACTCGTTTCGAAATGGCCGAACGGTAACGCTTTGTTCGATTGTTAGTGGTTACAAAAGCATATTTATAGTGCATTTTACTGCTTAAATCAAAGTTGAAAGGGTTAGCCATGGGTCCCGAGATTGCTAGTGATGTTAAAGGGAGAAGTAAGAAGATGATTTATATGGAAACGATGCAGTAGATAACCCTTATTCGCGAATATGAGCATAACAAGCGGCACTCAAAGGTAAATAAAGCCTTTCTATATTTTTTATTCATGATGTTTTCTGATTGTATACATGTATATTATATATACGTAGCACTTACTATTTTGGTACCAATTTTGAATATGTATGTACAATTTTTATGTCTTTGCCTGGGGTTCTATACGTATTAGCTATTTCACATAGGTTTGGATTGCCCGTCATGCGGCGAATTTGCCTTACGACCCCAACCGTGTAACGGATTAATCTCGTAACACGGGGGCCCACTGTAATTGGGAAAATAGAGAAAACACATTGAATGAGAATGTGTGTTCACATTTTTGGCCTCTTCTGTATATTGTGGTGGACTGTATTAGTGTTTCTTAGTAAGAGGATTTTTTTTTTTTAGCTTGCTTCAGATATTTGGAGCGTGGCCCAGGTAAAGATTGGATAAGCGATAAGATCTATCATCTTGTATCATTCTCATTCTGAAACCACCTCCTTAAAAAAAAACGCACACACACAAAAAAACAAAAAACAAAGATCAAATCGTTTAAAAACCACACCTAAAACCTTTTGAATCTAAAACAAGAAGGAAACATTTCAATTAGGAAACTGCTGAATTAAAAATGGAGCGTTAACAAGGCGGGGAAGCTGTGATGGATCCGTTTTGCTTATGGCAATAGGGGCACTCTATGACCCCCATTATATCTGGCCGCTTGGGGAACTTCTTCCACGCCTTCTCATCTCATGCAAGTCCATCTGTTGCACCCTACTGTGGCTTCAGTCCGTCTCTGTGTTTTCAAACGAGGAGGAATCAAGCCCAAATGGGGTGATGATAGAGGGAGTGCTACAGTATTGGGATGAATTTCAGCCAAGAGTGACCAGATGTCCAGATTCCCCAGAAACAGACCCAATGATCCAATCCATTCAAAATTTGAAGAGCATCAGTGATTGCACGTATGGTATCAAAAGGCATTATCAAAATGATTTAAGATTGAACACTGACACGGGGAATGTATCAGGGCTAGTGTTCTTGGATCTCAGCAGTGTTTGAGTGGATCATAACATAGAATTGAACATGTTGAAATCTTGGGTAGGAACAATGATTTGGGCAGGTCCTACTTAGAGGAATGTAACATTTTTATCACAATTGACATTTTCAAATGTGATCGATTGGCCATGATATTTGGGGTCCCGCAAGGGTCAGTCCTTGGACCCTTTTTGTTTAGTCTCTTTAGTGTTCTGACTGGATTTCCTTCAAAGAGCATCAAAGAGCTACCACTCATTCAGATTGATGCAGCTCAGGTTCTGAGTGAAACCAATGGATCAAAACATATTATTCCAGACCTAAAGGCTTTGCTGTGCCTCCCAGATGTAACATAGATTAAAAATGTTCTACTTGTTTATAAAATCATGGGTTTGGGTCTTGAGTACACTGAAGATATGCTAATTAATTATGAATCCAGGGTCTGGTCAGTTGGTGGAAACCAGTTTTCAAAGCAAATATGATGAAGAGGCATTTAGAGTAACTGTTATGCTGCAGGCAAACTGAATAAGGAGAGACGTCAACCTTAACTAATATAAATGCTGTTGATTACAAGTTAAATCGCTTTAATTCCGGGTTCCTGTGATTAACAATTGTTTCAGTTCCTTTCGGTGGTAAAAGATCGATTAGAAATATAGTTCCAAATGGATTTAACTCCAATCTCAAGACATTACGGCAAAACTTTTAATGTGACACAATTTCAGTTCAAATTGTTTTTTTCATTTTTCATTTTCATAATTGTTGTTTTATTTTGGAATAAAAGAGATAATACAGTTTTAAATCTCCTTGAGACACACTCAGTTACATGATGATATGTAAATTGGATTTGACAAATTTTCTCCCTCGGAATGAATAAAACATATTTTAGATTTCGTTTTTACACACAGTTCCCAATATCTAGAATTCACTTCCCAACAGAAGCTTGCGCTATCTTGTGAGGATCTCTTTGCCGGGGATAGTTGCAAATCTTGGCGGCTGCTTGATAAATGATTCAGTCGGCGCTGCGTGGAAAACATGATATACAAGCTAACTCGGAATTCAGCCGGATAAACGGGGCTCCAGAGACTAACGCCACAAGCTTGGAGAAGAACTCACAGACCTTGCAACAAGACCAATGTAAACGAACCAAACAATGATGGGCAATGTGTAAAAAATATATATATGTATAAACACATACATGTTTTTTTATGGTACATAGCTACTAGCTTCTTGGCATCTATACTTTAATGGAGCCCACCCAACCTGTTACAGTGCTTTCATGACATAATACATACAAGAGCCAACATTTATACAGAGCTGCAAAACCACTGCAGCTGAAACAGGAGTAGGCAGCTGAAGGCTATATCTATCTATCTATCTATCTATCTAATCTATCTATCTATCTATCTATCTATCTATCTATCTATCTATCTATCTATCTATCTATCTATCTATCTATCTATCTATCTATCTATCTATCTATCTATCTATCTATCCTATCTATCTATCTATCTATCTATCTATCTATCTATCTATCTATCTATCTATCTATCTATCTATCTATCTATCTATCTATCTATCTATCTATCTATCTATCTATCTATCTATCTATCTATCTATCTATCTATCTATCTATCTATCTATCTATCTATCTATCTATCTATCTATCTATCTATCTATCTATCTATCTATCTATCTATCTATCTATCTATCTATCTATCTATCTATCTATCTATCTATCTATCTATCTATCTATCTATCTATCTATCTATCTATCTATCTATCTATCTATCTATCTATCTATCTATCTATCTATCTATCTATCTATCTATCTATCTATCTATCTATCTATCTATCTATCTATCTATCTATCTATCTATCTATCTATCTATCTATCTATCTATCTATCTATCTGAGGATCTTGACAGTTTCAGTTCGTACTCGATGTGTTCGTCGTCAGCACTTGAGCTGCTCCTCCACCTGTCAGTGCTGATCCAGCTGCTGTCAGCCAACTGATTGCGCTAAAGGTTATTGTTGAACATGTTTGTACCGACAACATCGTTATGTGATGAGATTAAATTTAGAATGGAATACGTGCACCCATTTCTGATTTAATGCGTCTGTCTATTTCATATTTAAAGTTGTACTTATTTGACATCACTGTATTTATGTTCTGCGACTTGGCAAGCATTCTCGATTGACTTCTAAGTTGCGCTAATTAAGATTTATTATGATTATTTTCCGGGCGTCATTGTGGAAGTATGTTTAGCACATCCGCCTCACAGTTTAGGGTCCTGAGGTCAAATTCACCTTGCTCCGGCCTAGGTGGTGTTTGCATATTCTCTCCGAGCCCACATGGGTTCTCTCCAGGCACTCCGGTTTCCTCCCACACTCCAAAAACATGCATGGCAGGTGTATTGGACATTTTAAATTGTCCTTAGATGCGATTGGGTGTGTGAGTGGTCGTTCTTCCCACTGCCCATAGATAGCTGGGATAGGCACCAGCAAGCCTACAGCTCTAGTGAGGAAAAGTGGCTACAGATAATGGATGGATGTATTTTCCCTTAGAAAATAGTGTTAGTAAACAATTTTGCATGTGTGTGTCGTCGTCTAAATGTAAATAACTATATTGGTAACATTTTGTAAGCTTAAAGAGAAATAGTACAATAAAGTAAACCTACTCAGATTAGATTATGCTTTATAAGACGAAAACTTTCTTTATATTTTGAGATAGTATTTCAGCATGTACTTAGTTGTGGTTTCAGTTTCTATGCATTTGATATGACCATGTATTTGGTCATATATTTGTCACATTTGTCTCTTGAATGTTTTTATCGTCTTTGTCACATCAGGGTCCCGTATTTACTGTTATGACTGGTTTGTTCATTAATGTATCAGTTGTTCTGCTGTTGTGATGGTCCTTTATAGTTTGCATATTTTATGTCATGTAGGAATGATGGCTGGTGGTATTTAACCTTTAGTTTCTCAATGAAATGTTGTCAGAATGTCGAGCTCTCAAACTATCATGCCAAAGTTGTCTTTGTAGTGTCTTTCTTAGTCTAGTTTTCCGGGTTTAGTCATGGTCTAATTACTGATGCTTGCTGTGGTTGTTCAATTTTTGTGTTTAATTACTTTTTACTCAACCACTTTTGTGTCCTGTCTGCTTCTGAGTCCACGTTCTGCTTCTTAGAGAAGGATTTTTAATTTTCTTTTTACTTTTTTTTAAAATTTACTTCCACTGTATTTTTTTAAAACCAAAATTCAGAAGAAAACCATAGAATTGAATTGAATGTGGCTTACAGATTCTCATCTCTTATCAGACACAGTATTTGGAGGCTCACCTGAATTGCTCACCAAAACCTCTTCCAGGGTTTCAAAAGCAATTAATGTGTGTTTACTCGTCACTCCTGCAGTGGGAGACGGCGGTCACATGTGGTCAAATCCTCCATAGGGTGCTTGGAGGAAGTGATGCTAATCTAGATAGAGGGAAGACTAGGAGGAGAGGGGGAGGCAATGGGAGAAGTCGAATGAGGGGGGGGGGGGGTCACCCCCCCCCCCCCCTCGCTCTCTGGGAGAGAGTGAGAGAGAGATGATTGTGCTGCAATATGTCGCATGACCGCCGCCAGGACTGCAGATGAGTCTCATAGTTAATCATAATAATAAGGCATCACTGTTTGCATTACACAACAAAGCAAGATTTATTTTTCTTTTCTTTTTTTTTAACAACACTAGTACCAAATAAATGCTCCTTTTGATCCCCTTGTCATCATTCATTCAACGTCCACCATGAAACAACTCTTTGGATGTGTTTTACCATTCAACCACCTGCTTTGATATTTATGAGGAAACCCCCCACCCCCACCCACACATTGATATTCATGCTCTCAAACTTATGCAGCTTTGCTGCATTGTCACTCGCTATTTCCCTCTCTCCCAACACCGCATGCTCAGTCAGTCTCAATGGTCTGATCTGACCTGCCCTCCACACCCCAACTCTCTTTTACACCGCAGCATCCCGCTGCCATAGAAACCAAAAGGAGCATCCCGTGTGGTGCATGCAAGCCACTCAGTATGTGCGCTCAGAAGAGGGAGCACATCGACAAAAGATAGAGCTACCAGAGAGCTGGTGATATTGGTTTGGGGGAGGTGAGGAGAAGCAGAGGGATGAAGTGAGTGGATGAGGTTATCCAGAAAGGAAAAGTGACTTTCACGGGTGAGTACAGCATGGAGCGTTTTTGTGTGTCTTGCTTTTGTCTTTCTCGTTGATGAGTGGTTGTGGGGATGCTACTGGGATGCTCCAGAACAGGTAGCAGGAGTTGTGTTGTCTCATATAGTGCCTTCAGCATTGTAGTTTCTTTCCTATTTTACTTTTGCCAATGAGCAATGAGCTTCCTTATTTTGCACGTCACAAATTCATTGCTGGACCGACGTGTTAATATTTGATGAGGCGTCCGAGCTCGCTCGCCTCCTCCGCTCCTTTTAAAACCTTTTCTTTGTTGTCCTTCGGCTTTTATCAGTCATGAAACTCATGTTAAAGCCCGAGGAGAGGACGCCTGCCCTGCTGCATAGCGCAAAAAACGGTCAAGTCAGGATTTTCAGTTTTGTCTGAGAGTCTTTTTCTGTCACTTTTTCAGTCCTGCTCTTGCTCCTGTCCTTCCTCAGAGCTCCTTGTCCTGGCACTTTGATGAAGCGCCAGAGCCGCGGGGCTAATAGGGAGATCAGCCTGAGCTGGAGGAAAAAGTGTCATTGTGACAGCAGTTAGCACCTTTGAGACGCTTGTTGTTTGATAACGCTCGAAGCTGTGAAGACAGAAGGCAAAAAAAAAAAAACCTGTTAATAACTCTGGTACTTATGCACACCCTTATCGTTTCCCCACACCCTTGACAAGCAACAGCAGTAACCAAGAAGAGCAGTTTGGTTCATTTTGGGTGGACTTTTGTTTTTATTATTTCATTACCCTTGTCAAAAGTTGTCAAGAGGTCGAATAATTCACTATTTTAGGGGAAAATTACTGCTAGAACAGCAAAGAGACATTTAAAAATTCAAAGTGCAAAGTTCAATAACCTAGTAATATAAAATGTGTTTTTGAACGCTTGTTTCAAAAAATATGCTTATCTAAACAGCACTAAAACCTGCGGGTGAGGCAAGCAGGAGGGTAATTCACCATGCACATGCACACTAAAAGCTGGTCACCCTGGTTTAGATAGATAGAATCATGAGACTCTGCTTAACACAGTTGTGCTGTAGTAAATGTATTAAAAGAAAACCATTCCACATCTCATCTGTTACCACTGACCACTATTTACTATCTCGTCCACAGTAAGCTGAATGAAATGAGCCTTATGTAACCACCCCCACAAGGCCAAACTCCCTCCATCACCATATCACTCATACATTCCATTTCAGTACAGAAGTGACAGTACTCACTCAGTTTTCAGTCAACGGACAGTAGTGTGTTCCGTTTCTCCCAGTACAGTATAAAGAAATCACATGGCATAAAATGACAATGAAGAAAACAACAACAACAAAAGAGTAAAAGACAACAACTTCCATTGTTGTCCTCCGGTGACTGTCTTTTTCTTTGTTGTCAGCTTGTTAGGATGGCAATTATTTATAACTGGACATCCTTTAAGATTTGACTCCAGTGGCCTTTCCCTGCTTGCTGTATTTGCGCTTTGTGTGTGCAACTGTGTACAGTGCCAGGTTTGGAAAGAGCATGTGACCATGCACGTGCGCATCCGTGTTGACATAATGGCCGTGTAAGGAGGTTGGCTGTGGGCGTAGCTAATTGCGTGTGGATGGCAGGATTTGCGGCACGGCTCTCGTGTCACACCTTTTATGACTTCTTGTTTAAATGTCACTCACTGAGACTGCATAGTAAAATGTGCCCGCACACTCATTGACAATAGAGTGCGACTCTGTGATAAACATGGGAAAACGTGAGGCAGGCGATAATACTGAGCCCAACCTTCTGCCTCCCTTTTCCAACCTCCTCCAGGCACACTTTGTTTCAATACCATACAAAATTAGAGTGAATTCTCAGAGCCCTTTGGCCCCGATCAATACAGTATGAGAGGAAACAATATTGGCCTTCTAAACGAGGGGTGTTGCCATACTGACAATGATCTCACTTTTTACAGGAAGCTTATGTTTAATAGATGAAATAAAACCCATGCGAATAGTGGGCTCCGCTGTGGTTAAGACACAATGAAAAAAATTGAAGTTGTTGCACAGAGAAAAATATTTAATCGGACACTAAGCCTTTATTCAATGAAGACGAAGGCATGCTTCTGACTGCAACTTGCACATTACATCTACAAAAAGATCAAAACAGCCAGAGGCTATTCTCTCTCAGTGTTTTTATCCAGTGAACAGATATCACTAAATTTAGTATTCCTAAAGCAGCGGCTTTAGAAAATACAAGACAGAGAAATGTGATGGTGCTCAAACAAAAGCCACAGAAAAGCCCGTAAATGTGCTAGTTCCAACCCTCGCCATGATGAGGGTGGCTTGGCAAAATTTAGGTGTAATCTTACTTTGTCTCAGGATCTGGTATCCTGATGTTATCCAATTATTTGCACTATTTCTGCCCGCTAATCCGGACTACAATTCAGATGGCAAAAACAAATTGTTTTCCCGGGGGTCATCCGACCCCCCGGTATCACCTTGCGCTCCCCCAGGGGGCCCGGCCCACTATTTGAGAAGGACTGGTTTATGCAAAGCTCCTGAAGCCCAAATTGAGGTGTTCCCACCATGATGCCTTTGCACTATGAGTATATTCAAGCATTTGCACGAGAAACGATTGACACCTCATCAATCAAACCTTCTGTGTATGATGTTTTTTCCAGCGGTTTCCAATAGAAATTAATTTGAGGTATGAATTGGGGCCAGGGAGGGCTGCAGCATCATCATCATCTATGCAGGTCAGAGGCCATTCTGACTTTTGTTCTTCTTTTCTCCTGAGTCTGTTGATTCTAGTTTATTTCTGTAGTAGGCTTTTTCTGAGTTTTTGGATGTTACTTTGTATTCTGTCCACTACCTTGGATTTTGGTCCTCTTTCTTATCAAACTATTGTTTTTGGGAGTTTACCTTGCTTCCAGCTTCTTGCATTTGAGTTCACCGCCCAACACGTCGTCGCTCACCATGCCCGGACACGACACTTGTCTATCACCAAAGTATCAGTGATACCCATCATTAAAAAGTAGACAATTATTAATGGTGAACAGTGAATCCAAATAAACCCCTGTGTATCTTATATCCCACTATTATTTATCTTCTGCAAAACAGAAATGTTTTACTAATATTATTTAAGCCCAGTCTGTTTTTCCTTGGCAGTTTTACTATAAGTATTTACGGTCATACCCATACTTCTTTGCTGTAATGTTTGTGTGCTCATTTATCATCTTGTGTTATGTAATAACTACTTAATAGGACAAATAAATTGCTTTGCTAATTAACATGCTGCAATACTTGTCAATGCATAACTGAATTATATAACAGTAGTAATAATTCTGTTTGTAATGTACCAACCTACGCTGTCATAGTGCCAGTCTTAAATACAGTAAATACAGTATTTGTTAAAAAAAAAAAAAAACAATAACAACAAAATACACTCCTAAACCATAACTCTAGAACAACCAAACAAAAACAGTAAGTGGCGGGGTAAATGAGTGCACTTACTTGTGCTGTGTGACAATATAAACTTACATCGCTGTGCAAAACTAGGTCGTCTCAGGATCTGTTCAATTACGTCGTGCCGTTTCTAACTTCAAATGTTCTAATTGTGTGAATGCTGTCGAGCATCATGTTCCTCATCTCTGTACTGTCCACTGCAAATCTGCCTCTAAATGATATCCACCGATCGTTATGGTATGCTGTAATTATTATGCTGCAATTAATGTTTCTTTGGCATTTCAACTCACTGACCTCATTGGCTATTCACTTGCATTCATCTACATTCTACAACTATCAAATTGTCGAATTATATTACAATTGTTTACTTGACTGCAGGATCAATAATTGATTGACATCTATCGGTGGGATCAAAAAAAGGAAAGCGTGCAATCAGACCCAACGAGTGGCAGGTTAATATGCCCAGCACTGACGACCGAAGCACTAATTGTCATCTTTCTTTTTCAACTGTATGCTGAGGCTGAGAGCATCTGAGCACACACTGCCCAAATGTCAACCCACGCGTGATCCAACAGGGTCACAGTGATGGATGCATCATTTCTTCATGCTGACTTGTTGTTTCCCGCCAATGTTGAAAGCCCCGAGGGCTGACAGTCGGGTCAAAGCCCTGAAAAATCTTATGTGGTGGCTCGGATAGCATAATTACAGTAAGACAAATATTCTTCATTGTTCAATTAGCTACACTAACAACGTGCATGTGTCTGTGTAACCTTGTGGGTGGATGTTTACTGATTGAAATTAGTGCTGTCAAATGTTGAAAATGTCTTCACTATTTAGTAGAAAAACTTTTCATAATTAATCGAGATGAATCACTTTTTTAATTATATTTTTTTATTAAGCTTGAAACAGATATTTAATTAAAATCATTCCTGAATTCAACCTGAAGCCATCAGATAAAGAAAATGTTATAGTAGTTTTCTCTGATCCTTTAATATGATTCTTTTCCTGTAAAATGCAACTGTTGAACTAAACTACCAAATCCAACTCATTGTTTCTAGCAATTTTCTTTTGGTCTTCTCAGAAACAATTTCAACGTTCCTCATTTCTAGGTTTAGCTCTGCCCATAAGCATCCAACTTTGACAGCATTTGTGAGCTCCTTATGAGGTAACTAGAGCAGGATGCTGTGTTCTGAAATGTACAACATATAATGTTTAAATTTGGCTCACCAAACTGTGCAAATGATTTCTTTTTTCAATGAGCCGTCGAACAACTTTTAGTAAAAGGGCGTAAACGTCCATCTTTGTCTTTCTTTGTGCCAATGACGCTGCCCTATTTTTTTCAGCTGCCACAGGAAATAAACAGAACTGCGTTAAGTCAAGTCAAATTTATTTATAAAGCACATTTAAAAAGACCGTAGTCAACCAAAGTACTGTACAGTAAAAGTTCAAATAAAAACATTAACAAAAAAACACATCAAACACACAAACAGGGTAAGACACAGATAAGACAGTACTTCAGGGATATCAGCTTTCAAGGCGTATGAAAAGCAAGTAAGAAAAAGTACGTTTTTAGCAACAAGGGTGAGGAGAACAGCAGCTGTGTTTTGAAGCAGCTGAAGCCGGCTGATTGAGGACTGGTCGAGGCCTACGAGCAAGGAGTTGTAGCAATCTAACCTAGATGAAATGAAGCAATGAATAACACGGGCCAGTCACGGGCCAGTGGTTTAGATTCACAGCAGACATGAATATTAATGATAATGATGATAATATGATCAAAACTCACTATAATGCTGGACAGGAAGTCTGCGAACTCAGATATGAAGTCCTTATTCCATTTGGGTGGGTGGTAAACAATCGCGCAGACGACGGTGGATGACAGGTCCGCAACAAACAACAACTGAAGAAGAGCATCCTGGAGGGACAAGCTCTGAAAACGGAGATGAATCTCCAGCAAGGATCCGGGTTTCTGTTAGGAACATCAAATCCAGAAAGAGGGAATTTTCAGTGGTTCCGACAGATCCACCCGACAAGCCAACCCTGATCAGAAGGGTGTGGAACACCACTTGAGGAGGCCAGCAGGTAGGACTTGAGTCCAGCGGACACACCATCCCGCTTTCCTTCTCTTTTGGAACAGCGTTTTCATTTGGCACCCACTATTGGGCGCAGGTATGCTGGAATGCACAAGATGCGGGTACGAATGGCGGTTCCCCAAAAAGCGTTCAGACAGCGGAGAAAACGCCACTTATACTCCGAATTGGCGCAGGGTTTCACGGTCATAAACTACTTTGAGAGTTGAGACATCTTGATTTGAACACAAACAAAGGAACAGGGCAACAACAAACATACAGCGCAAACAAGGCAGGCCAACACTGGCGCAATCTTGCCTAAAACGCACTCAGTCCTAAAGTCAAGTCATAAAATTGGAATTAACCTCCAAAGTTAATGCTTTCATTCCAAATAAACCAATTCAATTCAAATTAAAACAACCAAACAAACAAAAAATGAACAGTTTACCCTCCAAACTTATTTAATAAACATAAAAGAAATGTGGAACTAATATTGTCATTGTTCTCATTGTGATAGCATTATTCAGTTTTCACTGACATTTTCCTTTCTTGTTTAAAAACAGACCAAACACGTGAGTTTGACTTGCAGCGTGACACCAGGGTCAATCTCTGTTGGATGATATGTTGTTGTTGTTGTTTTGACAGACACAGCCAAAATGACAGAAAACGGAAAGTGCCAAATGAAAAAAAGAGTTGTGGCTGTTGTAGTGAAACGCCATTTTGGAATCTTTGCTTGAGGTAGGATAGGCTCGAGTACATTCTGCAACCCAAATGAGGACAAACGGTACAGAGAACGGATAGAAGAATGGAAGAATGGAAGAATGGAATAGATGGAATAGATGGAAGAATGGATAGATGAGCTTGCCTTCTTGCCAAAGTCAGCTTCACACAGAACTAAAGTCACTTAATTATGCCAGTCCTTCAATGATCATATTTACCACAGTATGTTGACAAATGTTTAGTCTACTCGCCCTGATTACTGGAGATGGGAAATTTGTCGGTACTTGTTGGTACAGTGGATTTCAACAGACTGCCAAATGATGAAAACGCTTAAACACGATGAATTAAGCACCCCTATCTGAACCCAAATATTGCTTTGCTTTAGGACTTGTGTGCTCATCATGAATTGTCCATAACGAACACCATGTTCAAGCATAAGAGTGTCCACGCGCACTTAGCAACACACCACCCTAGGCCGCACTTCAATGATCGTCTTTGTAGTTGTATCATCGTATTTGCAGCCGCGTGTTTTTGACACTCGGGTGAAGGGAGGTGGAGCTGTCAAATGATCAGCTCTTGGTGAGTTGGCTCTGATGGTGGGGGAGGATGCCGCTCAGACCTGAGAGACCCAAACGTAATCCCCTGTCAGAAGACTTTTCGACTCCCACGTCCCGGGGGAGGCGGGGGCCATTAAGTCCCAGTAGACCATGTTCCGCTCCTCCATTGTCGAGGTGGCTGTCCAGAGTTGTGGCCTTAAGGTGGTCAATGCCTGTCATGGCGGCAATCCCTGAACCTGCTGGTGGACACCAACAATGGGGGATGCCATCAAACTGAAGAAGGATACCTACCGGGCCTTTTTGGCCTGTGGTACTCCGGAGGCAGGTGATGGGTATCAGTTGGCAGTAGCCGAGGCAAACACTTGGATGTGGGAGGAGTTTGGTGAGGCTATGAATAAGGACTTCTGGATGACTTTGAGGAAATTCTGGTTCACCATCTAAAGTCTCAGGAGGGAGAATGCATCATTAACACTGTGTACTGTGTACAGTAAGTGTGTACAATGGGGCACTGCTGATTTCAAATCGGAACGTTGTGAACCAGTGGACAGAAAGCTACAAAGACCTGTTTCTGGAAACTCCCAGGTGGGCCCTCCCTTCTCTGGGGCTGAAGTCACTGATCAAAAAAGTCCTTGGTGGTAAGGCCCCGGGGGTGGATGAGATCCGCCCGGAGTTTCTAGAACAGTGGACCAGGCCTACGCCCTCGGCAGAATCCTTGAGGGTGCATGAGAGTTTGCCCAGCCATCTCTAAATGTGCTTTGTGGACTTGGAGAAGGCATTCGATCGTGTCCCTCGGGGAACTCTATGGAAGGTACTTTGGGACGACGACGTACCGGACACCCAGATACAGGCTGTTCGGTCCCTGTACGACTGATGTCAGAGTTTGGTCCTCATCTACAACAAGGCTGTCTTTGTCACAGACTGTGTTTCTTACTTTTATGGACAGAATTTCTAGGTGCAGCCGAAGCATTGAGGGCGTCCGATTTCATCTCTACCATTTGCAGATGATGTGGTTAGGCTGGCTTCCTCAGGTCTCAACTCAGCTGTCACTGGAGAAGTTTGCAGATGTGCGAAGTGGCTTGGATGAAGATCAGCACCTCTAAATCTGAGACCATGGTCTTCTGTCGGAAAAGTGTGGAGGGCTCTCTCCAGGTTCGGGAATAAGGAGGGTCTCAGCATACGGTTAGGATGCCTCCTGGACTCCCTGGTTAGGTGTTCTGGGCATGTCCCATAGGAAGGAGGCCCTGGGGACGAGCCAGGACACGCTGGAGGGACGATGTCTCTCGGCTGTCCTGGGAACGCCCCTGGATACTCCTGGAGGAGCTGAAAGAAGTGGGGAGGGAAGTCTAGGCTTCCCTGATCAAGCTGCTGCCCTCGCGACTCGACTCTAGAATGCAGCGGTAGAAGATGAATGGATGGATTGAGCATCTCATTTATGGATACAGTATCTTTTGCCCATCATTTTAATCCATTGTTGTAATTGTCAACACCTACCTCAAAATTTATGAGAAATGTTTAAACTGCCATATACTTGGAATCATCGAAGTGTAGACACTGTGTATATGGGCTGCAAGCATACATTCATGCACCGAGGAACAGCTACACTAAGTCTTTGAACATTAGTATGCGACATTTAGTACTAAACAAGAAAGTGCCGTTAATGTACTGCACTGAGCACTTTCTCCTCATTGTAAGTAGATAGCATGGCTGGAATATCAATGTTTGGGCTGTGTCAGAGTCCTGGTTTCATGAACTGAAATGCATATTGCGAGAGCTTCCATTCTATACGGAGCTCTCGAGGTTTGAAACCGAAGCTGAAATGCTATTTTGGCTCCACTCTGTAGTGTGTACCAAACAAATGACTACTTGACAGCTACACTTTCTTTTGTGTCAACGGATTTATTATCACCAGCAGTGGATATGGCATCCATATCTGCATATTCAAAACATAAACCACAGTTGAATATTGTGCAAACAAATTTCCCACATAGCATTTGAAATTAAAACATACTTGCAGTCATAAAAATTTGCCCTGGGTCAACCCAACTGACCCTACCCGTGAAAAAAACAATAGTGCCACACCTAGGAGACATGTGAGATGCTGCGTTTGGCCCTAACACATATTGAGCTCACTCTTGCTCAGCGCATTCATTGTACAGAGCTAAAGTAAAAGCAATGTTTGGCTCCCAGTGCAACATACAACTCGTGTGGTTACATTAACATGTTTTCTGTAGTAACACTTTTCTGAGGTAAAGATCCAAAGTGGAGTGGTTGAAGTATTGGGGAGTTAGTGGTCCAACGATGTCACACTAACAGCAATCAGTGAATGTGTGTCCACTGATTGAATCAGCTCCGTTATGTAGCGCCTACTCCGTGGAGGAGGACCAGTTGAAAAATTTATTGGCATGAACCTTGCTTTTAACTAGACCGGCCTCCTAAGAAATGTTTTTACGAATAATCTATATTAAGTTTATGCGTTTATATAGTTATAAATATACCGTATTTTCCGCACTATAAGGCGCACCTAAAAGCCTTAATTTTTTTAAAAAGCTGATGGGGCGCCTTATAATCAGGTGCGCCTTATATATGGCTCAATATTGAGATTCGTAGATGGGGAATGAACCAATAAAGTAACCTTTACCTGTTTCTTTTGTGTGTTTACAGTTGAACAAGGTTGGTCATACTGACATTGAGCTTTTATGCTAATGAGAGTTAAGAGTTATTATTTGAGTTATTATTGTTATTACTTTGAGTATTACTATATTGTGAGTGAAAACTTTTTCAAATATGTCATTAATTGTCTGTGCGCCTTATAGTTCCGTGTCCCTTATATATGTAACAAGTTTTAAAATATGTTATTAATTCATGGTGCGCCTTATAATCCAGTGCTCATTATAGTGCAGAAAATATGGTATATAGTTTATACTGTATTATATTTTTGAATGTACTGAAATCATTCTCAAAAAGGGGTGAGGCAGGCGTAAAACCATATATATATATATATATATATATATATATATATATATATATATATATGGTTTAATATATATATATATATATATATATATATATATATATATATATATATATATATATATATATATATATATATATATTACCATGCTGTCCTTTATTAAAATAGTCTTGGAAAAAAAAGAAATCCCTGAGCCAAGAGGCTAAGATAACTCGCTTATGATATTATTTCTACATTTTAAGTGGTTCATTTAAAAAGCTGGAACCTTAAATGGAATCGAGCGTATTTGCTTCCCAAGACTTGCATTGCTTCAGCAATGGTACATTGTAAAATATTGTACATTTGTATTTGATCAAATGTATTTTAGCTGCTTGTACACTATGAGGAGACATGTGAGATGCTGCGTTTGGCCCTAACACATATTGAGCTCACTCTTGCTCAGCGCATTCATTGTACAGAGCTAAAGTAAAAGCAATGTTTGGCTCCCAGTGCAACATACAACTCGTGTGGTTACATTAACATGTTTTCTGTAGTAACACTTTTCTGAGGTAAAGATCCAAAGTGGAGTGGTTGAAGTATTGGGGAGTTAGTGGTCCAACGATGTCACACTAACAGCAATCAGTGAATGTGTGTCCACTGATTGAATCAGCTCCGTTATGTAGCGCCTACTCCGTGGAGGAGGACCAGTTGAAAAATTTATTGGCATGAACCTTGCTTTTAACTAGACCGGCCTCCTAAGAAATGTTTTTACGAATAATCTATATTATGTTTATGCGTTTATATAGTTATAAATATACCGTATTTTCCGCACTATAAGGCGCACCTAAAAGCCTTAATTTTTTTAAAAAGCTGATGGGGCGCCTTATAATCAGGTGCGCCTTATATATGGCTCAATATTGAGATTCGTAGATGGGGAATGAACCAATAAAGTAACCTTTACCTGTTTCTTTTGTGTGTTTACAGTTGAACAAGGTTGGTCATACTGACATTGAGCTTTTATGCTAATGAGAGTTAAGAGTTATTATTTGAGTTATTATTGTTATTACTTTGAGTATTACTATATTGTGAGTGAAAACTTTTTCAAATATGTCATTAATTGTCTGTGCGCCTTATAGTTCCGTGTGCCTTATATATGTAACAAGTTTTAAAATATGTTATTAATTCATGGTGCGCCTTATAATCCAGTGCGCATTATAGTGCAGAAAATATGGTATATAGTTTATACTGTATTATATTTTTGAATGTACTGAAATCATTCTCAAAAAGGGGTGAGGCAGGCGTAAAACCATATATATATATATATATATATATATATATATATATATATATATATATATATATATATATATATATATATATATATGGTTTAATATATATATATATATATATATATATATATATATATATATATATATATATATATATATATATATATATATATATATATATTACCATGCTGTCCTTTATTAAAATAGTCTTGGAAAAAAAAGGAATCCCTGAGCCAATTTTCTAAGCTAATGCAAGATGTTAAGTCGATAAAGTGCTCCCTCCCTCAATCAGCATCACTGCTATGCCGACAATCCACTCAACATACTTTCGAGCTGTTGTATTAATTCTTCACAATATTCCAACACTTCAAGCCTGCAGAGCATCAACTAGCGGGCGGCTGTAGCTGGCGTCCATAATGGATGTAGCAAATCTCATTTAAAATCTCTGGTGATGAAAATTAGAAAGACTGAAAACAAGTGGGAGCCATTTTGTCTTTGTTTTTGCTGTCGTGTTATTAGTACAGCCCGATGGCTGCCCGTTACTTTTTAGTGCGATGCCGCTGTTTATGAAAGCATCCCTGCAACAAACACAGACCATGTCAATAAAGTCCATCTTTATGTTATTGGATTGCAACATGCCACGCTGCTCTGACACTAGTTGTCTAAGGTGTTTATAAATGGATTTTAAGAATGTTGTCGTTCGTATCATGAAGCTCGAACAAATGGCAATGATTCATGATATAAAACCAAGACCCGGGCAAATGGTGAGCTCACATTTTTTCATGTCCGACAGTGACCCTTTTCTAGTGTTTTCTAGAGTTTTTTGATTATTTAATAAATAGTGATGTGTATTATACTTGAGAACAAAACTGTGGAGCTTTTTCACAAAAATTGCATAAAATAGCTTCCTACAAACCACTGTTGCCCATAACTTCTTGCTAAATGGAAGATCTGAGTGCTCCTCAACAACCTCTGATTGATTTTTTTCTTTTTATTTTATCGCCTATGAAGTGTATTACAGATTAAACTCTTGATTAATGCATTTATTTCCTACCAATCACTCCATAAATATACATTATAGCCTTGTCAAACCCTGTCTGGCATGAAGAAATCTGAATTTCCTCCTCACCAACAGATCATAGTTTGCTTCAGTTGTCAATAAATTTAGTACAGTTAAAATTGCTACCATTTTTATATTACACAAGGTCAAAACATTGTGTCCCCATGAGGGTGATTGAGTTTTTATTGCTTTTCAACAGCCCCTTCCAAGATCTGTTGACACTTTGGTAAATAAATTTGACTTGAAGAGGGGAGGAACAGGGAAGTGATCCAATGAGGATCTGAACAGTGATTTAAATATTTTTTCAATTATCACAATATAATTCTGGTATATTAGAATACGTCCCTGAGAACCCGCTTATAACTTGTAGAGATGACAATTATCGCAGTTTGGATGGCACAACTGTTTTTTGGCAAAAAAAATGCATCATGACAATAAATTCTTACAAAGACAAATCGTCAATTTAAGTTGTTTAAAATTGTCCTGTGGAACCAAACCAAACATTGGAACCATTCAACAACCATGACGTGACATTTAAATATTAGAATATTATTTAAATATTTGCTTTGTGCAAGCACAAGCAGGCTGCAGGCCATACGATAGCAGCTTGCAGTCAACCAGCAGGTTAATTGTTCCATTTCCCCTATGGCTCAGTTGCCCATCAGAATTTCATGAGGAAGCAGATGTGAATTTACTTTTGACCTAATTGTCGGAAAAAAAACAAAAAAAACACCATCTTCGTTTCATTTAATTCCTTTCCTTTTTTTTGATAAAGACCAATGAATTCACATTTGAAGGGTATAACAGCTTCTGCTGCGGGCACATGTGTTTACATTAAAATTACATTAATGTAAAATTACATTAATTTACATTTACATTCAATTACATTAATGTATATCATATTTCGGGCTCATATAACATCTCAAATGTCAGTCGATAATTATTCACACAGTTGCTTTCAAAACACTTTTCCAGCGCTACACAACATTCAACTTTGGTTCTCTCCAATTTGCATGATCAAAATGTAAGATGCACCTTACGTTAAAAGTTAAAAATGACTCATAGACCTATTCCTATGAGCACACATGAAATGCATGATAAACCTCATTAGCATAATATAATGCAATCCTTGTTGATGTTAACTTAAATGTGCCTTTTTACTGTGTATTTTGCTATTCTTTAAAACTCAGTGAATAATATCTGTTCTCATTGGGAGTGTATTTTATGGAGATGGGGGGCAGACTTCCTGTGTGGGATTTGCATGTTCTTATTCCTCTCTTGAGCCTCTAAATAATTACACAGAAATATTTTGTCTCATTGCAATAATATTTAAAAATGAGCCAAACACTCTATACATCTGCCTGACGACATTCAGGTAATGTAAATGAATATACCTTCACTTATTAAGAATAAGCATGTACCTCCAGAGTTTCCCACTCCTCAACCTCAGCTACAGTACATGAAATAGCAAATTATGTTTAGAAATTGTATTTGCTTCTTAGAAGTTTCACAAATTAAATCATACCATTTCTTCGATTTATTAGCAGTGAGCAGGTTGCTTTCTAAATACTTAAAGTAGGACAAAGCACTAAATTCTAGGACTCCCACATTAGCATCGTTAACCTCATCGCCGTGTGTCCCCCACTCTTCTCCACCGTGGTTTCACACATTCGACTTGTCCGCTGGTGCTTAACGCCTCCTCTCAAACGCTGGAGCTTTAGGATTTGGGGATGTGGGGTGGGGGGATTATGGGATTTTGTGAAAAAGACACCACGGAATAAGCACTCCAAAAATGGCTGAGGTGCCCACATCGAGATTAGTAGGAATTATTCCCACCCTTGGGGAAAGCAGACAGGAAGACACTCTTCTGTTGCGTACCGAAGAAACGGCTTTTGCAAATTAACGTTCCGAGATACTAATCTCATTTTATGATGAATTATGCAGTGTTGAACATTTTAAGCGTCACTGGATGTCAATCCTTCCCTGAGCCCATTGAGTTTCCTCAAGACAACACGTATCTTATAATAAACTAAATTTCACAATTAAAACAGAAGACTGTACCAACATTTAAGGGAGTGTGGGATGGGATTAGGCTGACAAACGGTTTGAGAAAAGGTTAAATATACCTGCAAGTTTTGTAAACGACCATATCCATCATTGAAAAATATCGCATACGAATAACATCGCAGCGGTGACAAATTACCCTATTGCATACCAACAGTACGGTGATGAAAACAGAGCAGCCTGATTAGTTGAACTCGGAAGCATAAAATCCAGTAACACCTCCCCAATAAACCTTAAAAGGCCTTTATCATGGCACTTTTAACTGTGTTAAAATGTTAATTTCTCACCCTAAAAACCCATAAAGTGTTACAGTGTTTTCCATCAGTAATGTTTTTCTAAGACTTCCTTGCTTATTCTGCACTCTGAGCGCCGGCCCCCCACAAGCAGATAAAAATGTTTTGCAAGAGGTACAAAGACGCCGAAGTGCCCAGGAAGGCCCTTGTACCTCCATGCCCAAATAACCAGATCACCGGGTTTCTACTTTTAAATTTGGTCTTACGCTGCAGTTTGGACAAGAGATTTTGCACAAAGTCAGCCAAATGAACAGCAAAGTTTCATTAAATAGTTAATTTTTTTATTACAGTTGAAACATGTCAAAGAGGTGAAAATGTGTGTTTGGAAGCACACGGCCAGCCAACCAGCAGGCGTTCATGATCGTCATCATTTCACGGAGGACCAGTACAAGAGCGGATTTGCCGTAAAATTAAAAATGAAAGCTGACGCGATGGAGAGGCCATAGCTGTAAGTACTCGTTAGCTTCAGTGGATAAAAATGAAGCATGTGTATTGGATACATTTAGACAGCACATTTACAGTGTGCCGTATAAAGCCTGCTTCTTGTTGGGGCATTTTTCTTCGGCTACTGACTCCATGCGTTTCTCGATGTGAAGTCCTGTTTACATGTACTTTTGAGTTTCTTGACCTGAATAAATTGCAGTTGTAAGCTTAGAGTGGGTTTAAATAGCGTCTTTCATTGTTATTGGTTCGTGGGCAGTTGGCTTTAGAACGCTGATATGAAGGGGGTGCGGCAACCACACTGTGAGGTTTCAGCCAACGAGACGTTTCACTTCCTGGTTAGAGATGCTGCTACCAAAAAAAAAAAAAAAAAACCCTTCATATTTTATAAGAAATTAAATTGCCAATGTGCCAAAGGTAAAATTTCATCATTTACTGTATATGCATACATTTAACTGTGGAAATTTTACAGATAATACAGGGCCTTTAAATGAATGTTTTTCTATTCTGTATGCCCTTTTCATTTTGTAAACTGTAAATGCTTTTAAATATTGTATTTTTAACTCATCACTGCCATTGGCAGCAATAATCGTTAGAGATTAATTTTGTGTATGAAATGCGCAATGAATCTTACAGGTTTAAGATTTTCACCAAGTAACACATCGACAGTAACATTATATCATATACACTGTATAGTCTTTGTTTTCCTTTGTGTGTGTGTGTATATATATATATATATATATATATATATATATATATATATATATATATATATATATATATATATATATATATGTATGTATGTATGTATGTATGTATGTATGTATGTATGTATGTATATGTATGTATGTGTGTATGTATGTGTGTATGTATTACAAATGACCTGGTTGCTATAGAAACACTGTTCTATTACTGTAGAGGAGAAAACCCTTGGGTATAAATTTGCCATTAAACTCCATTTCTAAGCAAACATGTGACACCCTTGTAAACACACGACCATCTTATAAGGATGAACATTCAACTTCGGTGAACAATGTTTTTTTGTAATGCAGTGGTGATGGTGGTGGTGGGGGGAGGCTGTACAGCCTTTGTGCAAGTCATCTGGCGTGGAGCTAAAACGACTTTTAAAATGTCGCAACTCACGCGCCTGCCCTTTGCTGCAGAACCAGCGGCCACCTGAAGGAGCATTGCAGCCTAATTGATTTTTCTTTGGCAGTATTGATTGTGAGAAGTGTTTCTCAGCATGAAGAGACCCTGAAAAGATCCAGGTGATGGACTGCGCACAGGTGGTAGTCCACTCTTGCTGAGGCGTGGGTTTAATCTTTAGTAGTGAAGCTAAAAAAGCTGGAGGTCACTATATTCTCACGCTGTCAGAGGAGCTCGTGACTGGTGGGAGTTATACGCTTTACTTCATTAGCCGTGTGTCTGAAGAGGAAGACCATCGCTTTTTTTATGATCACTTTCCATTTGGCTTATGGTCATGCCCGTCATTGTATTAGGCTACTACTGCCGTGATGTTAGCACTCTGTTCTTTCTTCTCGGCGCTAAAGTTATTAGCTGCTTTTCAGCTTGGCCGCTTCTATTTCAGTAGTCGTTATAGGAAATGCTCCTTCTGCTTCCACATCTGATTGACACGTCTGCGGAGGTGTGGCGGCGCAATCGTTCCCTCATTAACCTTTTCGCTCGGAACCAGATTGAGGCAGCAATCAGAGCCTGACTAGAAAAGTTAAGTAGCTGAACAGTTTTTTGAAAGACCTAAGTAACACCTGGTTACCTTAAAATTCACGTTTCTATTGTTAATATGCGTTTGAATTAGCAAAAGAGGAGAGGTGCGATATATTCCCCAAAACCTCTTCAACAGGGTGCAGACACACTGTGAAATAGCTGTGAAATCCGTATTCACAAGGCTTCTGTGACATCATAGCTCCGGAGGGCGGGTTACTCAAACCGGGATTCAAAATTGTGCATAGAGATTACGCCTGCTATATCACCTTTTAATGACCCTTATGTTTTTTAACGAGACTCGAGGGGTCTATAGAAAAAAAAAAAAACAACTTTCAATCTTTGCTCCCTGACCTCCCTGATATTTAACATTTTCCACTGTTAAATATATACTTATCATTTACACGTTCAATTACATGCGTCGTTGGAATGCGGACCGGCCACAATCCATCCATCCATCCAGTATCTTGACTGCTTATCAACACGAGGGGCGGGGGACAATGGAGCCTATCCCAGCAGAGTAAATGAAGGAGCCAAAAACAGGCTTTTTTTACCGACATCAGAATGAACTGGTGAGCCATAACATCTTCTGTTATCTCCAGATCATTTTTTATGACTAGCTTGAATCCTGAATCTAGTCTGCTTTTCCTAAAATGAATTGGCTTTGAATAGTTTCATATTTATTTCCAGAACATAAAAGTTGATCGGTTGAAGTCCAAAATCAGATTTGCCTAATTCTACATTGAAATTTGAGTTAAATCTCATCCTTCAGCTCGATAAAGAGCCATGAACGTATTTGTCTTAACAGACTTTCAACTACTATTCATATCGGGTATAGACGGACCAACTGGTGCTTTCCCTGGGTGGAGTGTTTCTGGAGTGACATCTGCTCCATTTTAACAAGGATCACAAAAGTCTCTCTTCCACTGAACCCTCAATGGTGCTAAATGGGGGATTTCACCTCCTATTTGCAAGCGTTTCTGAAGAGTGTAGATAGACATTTAACCTATCCGATTGTTGTAAATTTTATTGGTGTGCTTTTGAGGTGAAAAGCTTGGAATAAAATGCATTTTGTCTCTGTCTTGAAAGCAGTGTGCCATTTTTTTGAATGATTTGGCAGCCATATTTAGACCATGTTGGTACAATACAGGCACCTGAGATTATTGCTGGCATCATTTTTGCATGCTGACTGTATTTTATTTCGGCCTGGCTTTGGTTAGCCAGGATGAAGGACAATCGCGTCAGCCTCGGTCCAGTCGGCAGCAGGCTTTCAGTGGAGCTTCTGTGAAATTTCACATGATGCGTTGGAGCTGCTGTGGACAGCTGTGACCTGAGTTTGCCAAGAGCGGACATCCTTGTAAAAGGAAAGGCTCATCTTAAGGAGGCCTTTCAAGTATGTTTAACTTGAAAGTCATCTGAAGAGTGAATGCAATCTTTGTGTTCACATACTGTAGGTGACATAGTCCGAATCATAAAGATCTACAGTATTAGGCTGTGATAGTCACTGCATGCTTTTACCCCCATAAACTCCCTGCATGTACTTATTTGTCTATTCTTATTTTCTCAATTGTGCAAGCTTCAAGATTAAACAGCCTAACAAATGTACATTATGTAAATGTAAGCCACAAGAAAGCAATCTGCTTTCCTCTATTAATAAAGCCGGAAACCAATCTGGAATGAATTCATCCTTGCCTTCAGGTTCCAGCAGCTTCTATTTGTCTTCAGCGAGGGAAGATTTAGCTCAGTAAACATTCTGGCATGGGGGGGAAAAAAACAAACAAAAAACCTAATTCAATGTGCCCTAAAGCGGTTTCCTGCTATCTGTGCACTATTACAAGTACATGGAGACTCGAGTCTTGTGAGAGCAGCACTCAGCTACGGGGGATAAATTAAAGTCAACACAGAGCGTGGAAAAGAACACTGCTGCAAAATGTGGGGAATTTAATTCAGGCTTGGGCAAATGGGGAATGTTCCAGGTATCAGATGTTGAATAATGATTATATGGAATTAGGAAACAGCGCGGTTTGCCTGTTTTCTCTTGGGCACCGTGCATCTTGCTTGTCAGAGTCCTCGGCTCATGACCAAGTCTGTGTGTGACTACAAGTGCATTCAAACTAAATCGCTCTTTACCAGTGTTAAACTGTTGGCCATTTTGACACCTCTCATCCCAGGAGCCTTCTTGGATTAACATTTAGATTATCTTTAACCTGTAATGTCCTGTGTTGGACGATTACCATTTGTCCTCTCTACCGATTGGCGCTGCTGCAGCCGTTGTTTCTTATTGCGATGGCAGCATGCGATTCATTAAAAACGTCATAACTGAGATACAGCGTTCCCTTGCCTTTTTGTCTTTCGCTTTTTGTGGCTTCAGTGCTTCACGTTTTTTTTTTTCAAAGGACCGTCACTTCACAGCAGCGCCGATGTGCTGCAGTAACAGTCCCACACTCAGCCCCAACGTGGAGTCTGAAGCAGTCTAACAGCCTGGCAATACACAATCTTGTTCAACTGCAAATGAAGAGACTTTTGCTCAAAACTAAACGACTGCTCGCCCAGTGTGGAGAGAGTTGAGATATGGAGAGTGGCGCTCATCATGTACTGATGCACTCTTCCATGTGCTGTAAAAGAAAAATAACGTTTGTGCCCATTGATTGAACCACGCAATTTCAAATGATTTTTTATAACTAGTCCACAAATATACACCTTTAAAAGAGGCATATCTTTGCTTTATTATAGTCGTTGTCTTATGCTTTAGGAGGACACCAACAATCATCTCTATTTTCAAACCGCTTCGGCTACTCAGATATAATAAACGCTGATATACTTTGTAGATAATGTGTGCCTTAAAGGGACAATGTGGAAGATTTAGACTGTGTTTTATGACGAACAGCAGGCGGCCTCTGGAGGAGTGCCACCCCTCATATAATATCATTTCATGATAACTAGACCTACGATTATATTCAAAACATACTGTTGGTCGTTAAGAACACATTTATTTGCAAGTTTTTGAAATTTATAATTGAATTTTTAATGAAAACGGTCGAAATCAGGGCTCACCAACATCTTTGAAAGTGAGTACACTTTGATACTGACTAATATGAAGGGCACCAGTTCAATCATGTTAATGATTTCTCACAATAATTAAGGAACAGCTGTAGTAAATATGTAAATCAAGTGAAATATGTTATGTACATGTAATATATGTATAATTGTTTGTAGAAAACATTTGTAGAAGATCACACTGTTCTATGACTTGTGAGCTGTTTGCAGGTCTCCGGGCTACTTGTTTGATCCTCGCGGGCTATCTGGTGCCCGCGGGCACCATGTTGATGACTCCTGGTTTAAATCTTGCACATTGTCCCTTTAAAGAGCTCCTCTGGCATTACATTTCTAAGTGCTTAAATTGGCATTGTCGCCATACAGTCATTTATTCGTTGTCTTTAAATTGTTTAACTATGATAAACCACGCATGCTTGATTTTGTGAACATTTGTTTCACTTTCTTCCTAAATAAGCAAATATGGTTACCTGACTGACAGAGATCACAATTATTTTTCACGTTTTTTTGAACGATGTCTCTGGATTTGAATCGCATATCATATGAACATAATGGGTTATGTGCAAACATGTTAACCTAATCAAATGTCTCCTTTTGTCCTCTCACCGTCGTCCTTGCCATCTGTTCACACATATTGTGTTCCCGGACCCCACGGCTTGCCACCAGACGCTACTTTTGGCCTCCTGCTCGGTGTGTTTGTGCTTTGCGGCTTGGTTCTCCTGGGCCTCTTAGCCTTTGGCTCCTGGAAGCGCTGCGGTCCGCCCCGGCGGAGCAAAGCCAGCTTCCTCGCTCCGTCCCCCAGCCCGGAGCACCACCCGCTGCAGCTGCCTCGCCCGCTGCCGACGCCGTCACCCCCAAGTCCCCAGCAGCAGCAGCCGGCGGTTACCATGGCAGCAGAGAAAGTGAAGGACCCCGTGGGCCCGATGGGCTTCCTGGAGGCTGCGGTGAAGATAAGCCATACATCTCCTGACATCCCCACTGATGTTCAACTTTCCATGAGGGAGCACTTCCTGCGCCGCACGCAGCGCATGCAGAGGCAAACAACTGAGCCAGCTTCCTCCACCCGGTTAGTCATGACACGTGTTTGTGTGCGCGTGAGTGTAAGTGTGTGCGTGTAATTGCTTGCACGCATGCACCTTGTTTGTACACATGCAATGTGCCAGACTTACTGTACCGTTTCATTTAAAGCACGATTTTGACAAACCAGTATGTACAAGCAAAATATAAAACCCTAGTACAGCACGCTGTGATAAAAGGAGACAATAGCACTCGAAGTGTATCACTTATCTCTCGTGTACACCGTGACTTTGTTTGTACACTTATGTAGAAGCAATAATCTACGGTATATGGATAAAACAAGAACAAATCCAAGGCCCAAAAAGAATATCAGATCGACAGTAATATGATAAGAGTAAATAATACATATTGCGCTTAAGCAGACTACAAATACCAATAAACGTCTGTGCTCTACTGAAAACAATTTCAACTTTTCCACATGTGGCATGTAATATCCAGTGACTGTGGAAATAATATCCAAATCTTTGTCATGTAGTCATCAAATGGTCTGTATTACACTTTGCTTCTATTCCATAGATTTGCACACATTAATTAATACAGGTAAACTCTAAGTTCTCCCCTTGTTGATGATGTGGTTGGCTGTGCATGTGACGTGTTCAATTAAAGACCGTCTTACAAGCTCCCACAAAAAATCAATAGTTATTCAAAACATTTTCAAAAGATCCATCTGAGCTGAGAAATTGGTTGAGGAATTTACAACATTTCTAACCCTAACCCTCAGAGGGATTGTCCCACACAGTTGTCAAATGAAAAGCACCTCATTCTTAGATAAGCTTCGAGGATTTTAAGACAAAAGGGTTGCGTTTTAACGTGTTTTACAACAAGTCAGAAACCTCAAAGGCATTTCCGTTTTTTTTTCTTTGCATGTTATTACAGTGAAGCTAATAACATGTGACGACTTAATCGGGGGCCTTCCATTGAATGGACAAAATGCTGTGAACAATTGCATGTTGTCAGCATGTTGAGCAATCCCTGGCTCATCGTCCTTCAAATCTTTTTGTCCTTGAATTAAAGCAGGAGTACGTTCCCGTGGGGCTTCAACTCCACGACTCATCAGGCATTCAGCATTGAGTTGTCCATGTGGCACTACAAGAGGCATGCTATCAGTGTCACTTTGTCATTGCTGATT
Source organism: Hippichthys cyanospilos (assembly GCF_059441005.1). Classification (NCBI taxonomy): domain Eukaryota; kingdom Metazoa; phylum Chordata; class Actinopteri; order Syngnathiformes; family Syngnathidae; genus Hippichthys; species Hippichthys cyanospilos. The sequence continues at coordinate 16,832,532 of NC_142370.1, forward strand.
AGCTGTGAGCAGCATCTGTTCAACTAAGGCTTTATCAGCGGGGAGTGGTTACCGCTAAACATTCGATGGAAGAAAACTCATTCATTTAAAAATTGTGCAGATTGCTCAAAATGTTCTCTCTACTTCAAATAAGTAAGGTGTACGAAAGCATTTATTAGCATTGTGTTGAAACAAAATAAAATATATGGAAATTGATTCGAATTTGATTTTGGAAAACTATGATCAATAGTTTTACCAATTTCCTCATATAACAGACGAAACCTGCAAAAAAAAAAAAAAAATTATGGCATGTTTTTTTAATGTATTTTTTTAAATCCCTGTCTTGGAATAAAAGAATGGAAATTGGAATAGAATCATTTTTATTCCTCTATGATCGATTATTCAAGAAAATAATCATTACAATAATCGATTACTAAAACAGTTTTGAGTTGCAGCCGTCGTATAAATGAATATCTATGAGTTGACTATCGGTGTCTTTTATTAAGCTTTTAAGATGTTGGTCCTTCTATGATGCAAGTATCTGGCTCTTTCAGATTACAAGAGATATGCAGGGTTAGCAATGAATTGCAAATGCCACGTTGCAAATAATGAATGCTATGAACTTAGCGTTATCTTCTGATAAGCAGCACTCATATCCGCAATGTTGTCATTTTCAGTTCATCTGCAATCGCCCATTTCTCCTTCCCGTGACTTACTGTGTCTTTTGGCCACTTGCAGGCACAATTCCTTCAAAAGGCACCTTCCCCGGCAGATGCAGGTGGGCAGTCTCGACCTGGGGATTGACTACGTGTTGGACAAGGAGGAAAAATCCACAAGCATCGGCCGTATTCAGCCAGAGCTCTACCAGCAGAAAACCTGCGACTCTGAGGATTCCTCCAAGAACGGAAACAGCAAAAACTGTGGCAGGATTAACTTCTCTCTCAAATATGACTACGACAATGAGGCCCTCCTCGTTAACATCATCAGGGCGGTAGACCTTCCCGCCAAGGACTTGTGCGGCACATCCGACCCGTACGTCAAGGTCTACCTGCTGCCTGACCGCAAGAAGTTCCAGACGCGTGTCCACCGAAAAACCCTCAACCCCACTTTCAGTGAAAGCTTCCACTTCCCCGTGCCTTACGACGAACTGCCGGCCAGGAAGCTCCACATGAGCGTTTTCGACTTTGACAGGTTTTCACGGCACGACATGATTGGAGAGGTGGTGATGGACAACTTGTTTGAGACATCGGACCTATCCCGGGAAACGGACATCTGGAGAGACATCCAGTATGCCACAAGTGTAAGAATACAGCATCTTCTATTTATGCATAATTTGAGGCCTCGTCATGTGATTTCATGTTTCAGTTCGTATTTTATATTCCTGTAGACAAGACAGAATTTGAATCCAAAAACTGTAAAACACTCAATGAGCTCATCCACCACTATCTCCACAATAGCTTGCCTGGGGGTCCTGGGTGATATGGACGCTACCTAAAATAACATTGGGGTGACAGGTGGGGTATGCCCTTGGATGGTCAAATGCCGGACCTTCTAAAACCATCCAAACTTACATTTACGGACAAGTTCGTCTTTTTACGAGCCTGAGAAAAAGCCTGAGCTGAGATTCAAACCCAGAACCTCATTGGGATTTAGTTGTGCCAATTTATTGGAGATTGGTAATGTGACCTTTGGTTATGTGAAGTGAGGCTTTTCCACAGCTCTTCACTATGAGCGATCGCACTCTAGCCTTTGTAAGGAGCCGCACACACCCACCCACTGCATGCGTCTCCGCTGCACCGTGCTGCATCATGGAGGCCCTGAACTGCGCTTGTGCAGGGACTACCAACTTGCATGATTAAAACAATAATGTAAGAAGTTTTCTAAACTTGCGGAAACAAAATAAACTCCATTTGTGTAAAGTATGCGTAAATAACACTTCATTACATGCTTGAGTACATATACAGTTGAGATTACTCTTGAATACTTGAGTACAGTATTCATTCAAATTTTTAAGTGAATTGATAGACTCGTGACTCAAACATATATACGTATATGTACACGTTACAGTGACAATTAACAGGAGTAAAGCCTTTGTTCTTTTTGTCTTGGTGACAATGGCACAGAGTTGGAAAACCAAACGCTTTTATGTTCATCCAATCAGCAAAGGAAAGACAATCTTGTCTATGTGTCTATGTGGACTGATTTTTCTTTGTAAATTCAGATGGATCAAATTATTTTTCCTGTTTGCTGCTGTCGAGGCATCTTTGCACTGGAGACTTCTAGCCTAAGATGGTGCAATGTTTTTTGTTGTTTCATTTTGTTCAGTTTTCATTTTGTTGTTACATTTGCTTCACCGGTGGGAAAAACCAGCAGATAAGCCGCACTGGACTATAAGCCGCAGGGCTCAAATCATGACGAAAAAGTCGTGACTTATAGTCCGAAAAATACGGTACTTATGTTCTCACAAGCATGAGAATTCATTGAACGCATATTTTTATTTTATTTTTTTTTACATGAAGCAATATTTAACATGTTTCCTAACATGTCCAATTACTTACTACATACAATACTTTACTTTATAGAAAAAGACCATATTCATTGTCGCATCAATAAATAAATAAAAGTATGGAATGAATTGCAATGTATCACTAATCCCAATGATTGTTTCATGAGTAAAATAAGATGTTTTTGGTGACTAGCGCGTGAATGAACTGCTACCTTTTAAAAAGCCAAAAGTCCCATCACAACTAAACTAAATCATGTTTAAGAATAAACATCTACAGCTGTTTCACAGCTTGTTGCTGAACATCTCATGATTCTCAAGATGGTATTGCACCTTGAACAGTGCAACATCCTCTAGGCCTCTCCAGCGTCACTTTATTACCACACTTGACGACTATGCTATCGCATCGCAGCTTGATTTTCACGCCTTTCAAAGTAAATTTCTTACCACAGCATAAGAAGACATGGATGTCAGACATTCAGCTTGTTAATGTGTGATGACATGCACCTGCTTTTGGCTCGACTGCATCTTCTCAAACAACGGCTCGTTTTTTTTTTTTTTTTAACTGAAAACTGATTTAAAAATTGTCTTAATATGGCCATTTTTTGAAAACTTGCCATCCATGAAAATGTGTATGCATTTGTAGCAAGAGTTGAGTGTCGATATTCACAAGTACTAACCAAAACACAATCCATAATACGTATTCCAATACGTTTGCATAACACTTTTCTCACGGTGTACATGTACTACACAACTAGCTTTTCCAGACACTTACATGACTTAAAGGCAGCGGGAATTTTCGTATCTCCAAAATCATCATTTTTCTGGAGCCCTCAAAAATGGCAAGTTTGTTCAACCTTTAGAAGGGGGTGTTCACTAGATTGTGATTTAGGAGGTTTTGGCCTGTTGCCAGCAATATGTTGTATGGTGACAAAGATTTTTCAGAAGACACTTTTCATTAGTAGACATAAAAATATTGCCTTGGATGTATGTGCTGTTTACCAAAATTAATCATCAACTACTTTGTTTGAAGTTGTTTTTGAAGGTCAGAGCTACATTTGAAAACATTGTTATAACTTTTAGCACCATATGACTCAATGTTCCTGATTGACTGAAGCGAAATAAAGCAAGCATTAAAATATTCATATACTTAATGAATGTTACTTCTGAATGTTTAGAACTTCCTCTATATGGCAGTATTGTGTTGATTATGTTAATGCAACGCACAGGAGTTTCCATGGTGTGGAAGCCACTCAACTTCCCATAGTTGACGTCACGTTGTTTTTCTTTAGGCCAAATTTACAGTATGGTCAGGGTGGTTACTGTATGACAGGTTGTGAGACTTGTGGATGCCTAGTCATTTGGTCAAATTGTCAAAACCTATGCCACGAGAAACCTACAGGTAGTTGGGATGGGAAGCGTATGTATTGTCTCACAGTTTTGTGTTTGTTTTACATACATTGCGCACCAATATTGTTCCAAAGATGCCTGGTGTCCATGTTTTATCCAAACAAGGCCATGATCGAAGGTGACATAAGGTACCAGGAGCATCGTTGTGACTTCTGCGGCAGCACTGTAGTGCGTCTCTGCACCACTGAGATTGAGCAGCCCCTAAGACTAATGGCCTGTCATTGAGACCATAATAGACTGACAGAACCTAAACCTAAGCAGTACCGGTTGGGTAAATCAGGCTACCATGACCACGGCAATGTGTATAGCAAAACCATAGCTTTTTGCTGATAACCTATACACACCGTTTTTCCTCGACTGCTTGAAGTCAACCGACATTTCTTCTTGATTTACACCAGCCATTTTAGCAATTATTTGAATACTGCAGGTTGATTATCATTAGAGATGTAAGAGTGCAGAATGATCCTGATTGCAATTCCAAACAAGTACAGTCATAGTTAAGTCATTTTCTTTATCGCTTTGATCTAAATTCTAAAATATAACTTTATACTTTTTATTTGCTAATTAGATCCATTTTCATCCTTTGGGCTCCTTGTGCTTAAGTTGGGTGTTGTAAATCAGAGTGGACACATTGGCTGTCATTGTGCTTGAAAAAAAGCATCGGCGCCGATTGTGGGTGAGAGGGTGAATTCAGAAGGAGAAAGAAGACATGTAAGTGGAATTGTATGTGAGGGTTGTCGGTCGGATGAATGGTCAATACAACTTTGAAAAATGCCCCAACGGCACCTGAGACCACAGTAGTGAGAGGCATTCTTTGTAATAAGGCGCTTGCTTCCCACAGAAGCAGCTTAAGTTTAGCCTACCACATAAATGCAAAGCACCCAGTTGTGACTGCAGACACAGCTAACAAAAGCAACAAAGTCTCTAATGCAGCCAGCCATAGCAAAGCTTTCCTAAACTCGAGCACATTTGATTGAGTCTGCGATGGACAAAATCGACAACGTTTTATTTTAGTATTCATTTCTAATTATTTTGAGAGACAAAAAATAAAAAAAACAACACACTTCTTCCTGACGGTCAGAACTGTTTGCAGTCAGCATTTGGGACGAATCTCAAATAAAGCAGAAGGTAAATGGTTAAAACTGCATCTGTTAACGTCTTTTAGAAGTGAATTACAGACTGAAGCCCAATTTTATTGTACGCCAATCATTGGAAGTGCCACGGTAACAAAAGATTTCAAAATACAAGAATAACGCTCGTGGGTTTTTCTCATTTTTTAGGTTAGGTTAGGTTAAGTTAGGTTTAAAAATAGATGAATTAACTTGAATTGATAATAAATAGGACTTATTTCTCATTTTTATCACTTTTTTGATGGCTCTGATGGTCATATACTGTCTAACATGTTTAACATTTCTAACTGTTTAACATGTACCCTAGAATCTAGGGTACATGTTAAGTTCTCTAAATCTCTTCTGCTATGTCATGAAAGGCAGGCAAAAGCTGCTTCAAAACTAATTCTTCAGGCCTTAACCCATGCTTTTGTTGTTTCCAATTGGAGATATTTTCACCTGCTCACCTGTCTGCGTATGTGTTTTTGCACGTGTGTCTTTCCATCCTCAGGAGAGCGTGGACCTTGGGGAGATCATGTTCTCACTCTGTTACCTGCCTACTGCTGGAAGACTCACACTGACTGTCATTAAGTGCAGGAACCTCAAGGCCATGGACATCACTGGATACTCAGGTGTGTGTGTGCGTGTGTGTGTGTGTGCGCACTGTTGTCTCAGACAATAAGCACACATGTGGCAGGCGATCCCTCTCTTTGTTTTTTCCGCCAATTATTCACAGGCAAGGTGTGTCATATCAAGCAATTGTCAGAACGTCGCAGAAGACCTTCATTGTTTTCATAAGCGCCTGCCATCTCATGTCTCCCTGCAGAATTGGTCCCACTAGTGAAATGTGACATTTATTGTGGTTTGAATGCCAAAGTTCGACCATAATTGGGATTTATTTGGAATCTTTTACCTTGTGATGCTTAATGACATTCAGAACCAGAGCCCCAATTTCAAAGCCAAGAGTTTTATTCTTGTACCAATATTTTAACAGAATTTTTTTTTAGGTACTTTCACTGTCTGATAGAGAAGTAAAGAACCATTTTTATAACCATGTATTTTACTTTTCAAATTTCATCACCGTTCTTATTGATGGATAGTATTTAAAAATATTTACGGTCATTTACAGTGTTGTTTATCGAGGACTGACTAAAACATCTAGATCAAAACATTTAGCTATTACGTGCTCAATTGACATAATCCAAAAATGTTGTCAAAATCAGAAGGACGCTCACAATAAGTATCGTGGACAATTCATTTTTCGAATTTCAACCGTGAAATCAACATTTATGACTTGCAGAATCATCCTTCCTGTGTCAGTCCATGAAGCTAATTAGCAATTGTGATTTTATTGTGATCTCTTACCCCACATGTGCCTTTAACATCACATTTAATTTGCCATCAAGAGAAAGTGGGACAAACTAAAACAGAGCATGTGAGAAAACAGGCTCACTCTCAGCTTGTCCCCCCTCATGACTAATTTTTCCTCTTCATTTTCCTCTCCAGATCCTTACGTCAAAGTCTCGCTTATATGCGACGGGCGACGTCTGAAAAAGAAGAAGACTAGCATCAAGAAGAACACCCTTAACCCCACCTACAATGAGGCCATCATCTTTGACATCCCACCCGACAGCATGGACCACGTCAGCCTGCACATCTCTGTCATGGATTACGACTTGTATGTACATCAGCTCAGCTAGAAAATAACAAGACTTCTAATTTCCAACATTTGTTTCTTGATAATACGGTGCTACTTCAGTGCGTGATACTCACTCATACCATGGATGAGTTGACGTTTTGCCTTAAGTCACATTGCGCATGCATGACACCCCGCAGGGTCGGTCACAACGAGGTCATTGGCGTAATGCGGGTGGGATGCAACGCAGAGGGACTTGGAAGGGACCACTGGAACGAAATGTTGGCCTACCCCCGCAAGCCCATCGCACACTGGCACCTCCTGCTGGAGTCCAAGAAATCTGAGAAGGAGGTTAGTGTTGGGAATTAAAGACCCATATTTGTGGAAAAAACGTTTTATATATATATATATATATATATATATATATATATATATATATATATATATATATATATATATATATATATATATATATATATATATATATATATATATATAATATGCATGTGTGTGAATAAATTAAAAAAAATACAAGTAGTCTTAGATCCTGGATTATAATGTATTTACAGTATGCTTCAACCCAATTTCACATTCATTTTGAATTGTTTCATCATTTTTGGATTATTGTTGTTGTATTAATTTTAGTACGGTGGTGAAGTGACTGAATCTAAGGTTTTTATAGTTGCAACATGTTTGCAGCGAATGTACCTTTTGGAATTCTGCCCAAAAAGTCCAATTTTGGTGATACATTTTTTGCAGAATGCCATAGTTATCAATAAGAGGGACTCGAGACAAAGAACACAATCTCATTTTTTCTTTTCTAGAAGGAGATCAAGAAAAGTTAATAAACTTTTTTTTCATTTCAGATGAGCTGCACCGTTTATATATCACACTAATAGGAGTTTAAAAAAAAAAACCTTTGTTATGACTTATTTTGGCCTGACAATCTTTATGCAAGTTTATTTTTTTCCTAACATGAAAGGAGACTCACTCTTTGTTTGTATGTGTGCGTCAGTGGAAAGCAAGAGCTGCCAGCTTTGACAGCCAGGGCTCCTGCCCTTCCCCCCGCCCCCCAGCGACACCCTGAGCAACGCCACCTGCGACCCTTGAGACCCCCTGCAACCCAGATGTAGGGGAGTGGGAGGTTCTTCCCGCCTCCTGCCGGTCCACTTCCTGTCTGTCTGATTATCCAGGAGAAGCCCCGCTGTCGCTCCTGCTCTGCCCTCCAGCCCGTTCCCTGACCCCGCGTCCACTCCTGAACTGCACTTTCCGTCGGCGTGGTCCAAGACAACTGATCTGGGAGCACGTCAGGTCAGGCTATTCCTCGGGTGTTCGGACTGCTCAACTTGCAGTTTCAACGCCCTTCCTCTTTGGTTGGGTACGTGCGGACTCAAGAGAAAGCCATGATGATCGGTTGAGCTTTCTCAGAGCAAAGCGAGAGTTCTAAGGGGACACACGCCACTTTTCCAAATGTCCTGGTGCTGCATTTATTTATATCAAGACAAAATTGAGCTGTGGCTTCATTAAGGCGATCAACTTCCAACTTCTATTTGCTAGTTTTTCCACCAGAGGCAAAATCACTTAGTCAAAACATGATTGGCATTGTTTGCTAAAAGTGTTTTATTAAAGCTACTTTGTCATCCACTTAACACAAAGAGAGGCCTCTCTTTACACAACAGAGAAAAAAAGTTTAAACATCCGATGATTCGTTGAAATTCATCATGTGGATGGAAATGAAAAATACAATAAATGAAAATAAAACAATAATAAATAAATAAGAATAATTAAACAAATAAAAATCAAACGAACTTTTGACGTAGTTTTAAACCCCAGGTATCACTTGACGAATATGCCACCAGCATATTTGGTAAATAAAAATTTGAAATGCATTGGTTAAGATGTAAAGTGAGAAACCTCTCTCTCAACGTAAAAGGCCCTCCTTCCATCTGCAGTTCAGTAAATAGATGCCACTGGCCATTATTGGTGTAAATGCCGCAAACTTGATGTTTACGTCGCCTCCTCGCTCTCCCTCTTCGCTGTCGAGGGAGTGTATGTATAATTTTGTGCAAATGTTTGTGTACGGACACCTTTCATGTGATTCTTTGGCTTCTTTCAACTCAGACAAGATGTGAAGCAAGATGTAGCCTAGCAGGTGTGACAATTAAGAGAAAATAAAAAACACTCTCGATGTTTACTGCACCATGAAACGATTTGCTAGTTCTCGTGGAAAATCGGTTCATTTGTCACCCGGATGCTGACGTGGTTCACCGGAACCACCCGTTTAATTTGCCGGACCTATTGGCTTTCAAACTGACAGTGACCTTTAATGATGAAAAATGTTTTGTTGTGTCTTATTTATTCTATAGATGAAGAAGTAAATATTTTGTTAACAAGAAACTCCCAGGTTGTGTGAGTGGAAAAAAGTAGCTGTAAATGTAAATGCGAGTTGTACAGAATTATTTTAGCTAGGCTGTGATTTAGAAACATAAACGTCTGAGGATCTCACAATGCTAACTCCCAAATCAATGGTGTACATATTTACATTCAACACTCTCACTGACATATATTTTTCTTTCGTTGGAAAATGCCTCTTTTTGTTTTAGGTAAGGCTCGTTTTTTGGGCAAAAGAGGATACCAGCAAATAAAACGGAACTGGGATCTTTTCCAGATAAGCCACGCTACAAATGCAAAAAGTGCACGCGCGAAAAGTTAAGACCCGCCACCTGTGCCAGCTCCAATTACGCAACCTCCGCCACCTGTGCCAGCTTCAATTTAATGCACGCACTTATTTCTGATGTCTAGCCATTTGTGCGAAAACATCTCCTTATCCGCCTCTACGCTCATTTTGTGCAAAAATGTTCACGTTCGGACGTTGGACTAAAATGAGAAATACATTTTCTGACGCCTCATGTTTTTTGCACGCATTTTTTGCAACGGCATCAGCAGTGTTTAGGCAACAATGGCAAGGAAATGACACTTTCAACCGTTTCTGACAGGTGGAGATGTAATGATATGAGATAGTGTCGGCAAGATATCAGTCTTCGAAAGGTAACTTGTTCGGAGCGGTCTAAGATGGAGTTGAGGACCGTATTTCTATTCATTTATTGTTGCTCCAAGAATCTGGCTCCAATCAAATTGCGTTTGGAGGAAAGATCTATTTGCCGCAGGACCACAGTTGACTGGAAGAATGTCCATTGTGAAATTTGCGCCTGGCGTTTTTTTGCAGACTCCGACAAACGACGGTTGACATGAATTATACTCACCAAATGGTTGATCATATCGAAAACTTTGTGGATCCAACGACCGCAGCCCACACACAAACCATGGAATCTGTCTGGCACGTCTACAAGATTTCAGAATAAGCTCCAATGTGGCACACACCGATTTTTATTGGGCAGCTACTTATGTGAGTTCGTTTTGAGTCAAAGTGAGTGAAATACGGACTTTTTCATTCAAATTATTAACGACATGTCCCAATATCCCCCTCTTTAATAAAAACTAAAAGTACAAGTTTCATATCCTCGTTTTTTATCATCATTTTGGTAGTGGGGGTTAACTTTTTGGCAGGGCTTATCTGGAAAAGATCCTGGAAATGCTCACGTTCAAAACATTCTCGTATACTGTAACACATGTAGCACAGTGGTAGCAAAACCTGATTCCCAATGAGTCATCACTTTTTAAATGTATGCATGGTTGTTAGTTTATAAAACTGTTTAAAAACCTTCAGCATTCCATGTTGTACCATTGCTTTGGAAACCCTGATAATAACATTAGGTCAGGCATGTCCAAACCTAGTCCTTGAGGCCGTCGTCCGGGGCAGCTGATTCAAATGATCAGGATCGTGATCAGGCTTCCGCTGAGCTTGCTGACGGGCTGATCATTTGAATCAGGTGTGTTGAGAGGACAGAAACCTCAAAACACGAAGCGTAGCAGCACATAGCGGCCCTCGAAGACCAGCTTTTAATATACGCTACCTGCATTAGGTGGTTTGTTTCAAGGTCGGGAAGCATTTGTTGAAAATCCAGGCACTCAAACTGGAAGCTGGCTGGACATGTCCTATGACCACCAAACAGAGGTTAAATTTGAAATGTTTTATTTATTTGTCTATATATTTTACTGCACCAAAATCAACCAAAAAATAAACAAAACAGAACAATAACATTTAAATCCTCCGAGATTAGAGACAAATTATTTCAATCTTGAACTGGAAACTGATTTGTCAACAACAACACTTCTTTCTAATTATGCGACTTCATGGTTAAATTTAAAGAAAGGTACTTATGGTTGTCATCCAACTGTATAAATGTCAAAGCAACTTGGAAGCCTATTGGATGAACATCCAGTGTTGCAAAACAAGTGGCAGTCAATCAGACTCCGGGGAAGATTTCAAAGACTTGTGCTTGTGGTATGGTCATTCAGCAATGGTTAGATAGATGCATTACATTCTGTAGCTGCCAATCAAATCTCTAAATAACCACAGGTTTGGTATACAAAGTTGTTATGCTCAACCTCTGCCCTAAATGCCGCCCCCCCAAAATGGAACTTAGAAAGAAGATGTTTCCCTCTGTATCAAAGTGAAGCTTCTTCCAAGATGGAAGACACGGTTTACAACTGGCTTCAATGTGCTTACATCATACACTATATCACAGCTTTTCTCAGGGGGATTTAGGACTTCAGGATATGTGCAGATGTTTCCGTCAGGATCTGTTTTAGACATTTACTCCTTTCTTGTGAGTGTGTGTGTGTTGGTGAGCTGGGTTCAGCCCAGTCGCTTTGAATTTCCAAGTAGCGTCTTTTGTCTCATTGACCATCATTCGGCTTTATGTCACCCCCGTGATATTATTGACACCTCCAAATTTGACATCAGTCACTTACACTGACCTAAGTCCCCGCTTCACTTCATGACATCCTGGTAAAGTCTCTCGACATTTCACTGTCAGTGCAGGTTTTTTTTATTTTTTTTTATTTTCTCATTAGACATGCATTTCGAAAACCATCAAAATATATCAGTTACAGTATATTCCAATGTGTTTTTTGTGCGTGTGTGTGTCTTTGTTTGTTGTTTGAACCTATCTTGTTTGCTTTTTCATGTACAGTAGTGTATTGTATCTGGATGCCTTTTTATGCTGGAACAATTACTCTACATACAGTAACAGATGTGAGAGGTAAGAACAAACACAAACAGAGTATTTCTGCAAAACAACTCCTGACAACATGCTGCAACCCAACAAATCTCCCAACTGAGGTCAAAATATGCTTTATTATATTATTATGCTTCATCAAATATTACTAAAAAAAGAAACAAAGGTTGGAAGCAAATGTAAAATAGTTTACAACAGCTTTTCATCATTATTTTCTTCATTTCTAACTTAGTAATGTTTAACATAATGTTTAACTTAGATGCAGTTTGCAACACAAGGCACTTAAGAGACCTAGATCATGATATTTTTACACTTTGCACATATGCATATAAATTACACTTGGCACGTTGGTGATTTAATCTCTTATTACATATTTTTTTTAATTGTACTGACATGGGTCACAGAGTGAATGAAGGGGCCAAAGAAAGGCATTTTACCGACATTAAAATGCAAAGAAGGGTCAATAAATCACACTTGCTGACACACGTTCCTCCTATCAAATCGGCTAAGGGAACTCACATTTAAAACAAAAGTTCCGCCCGAGAGTTGCTGTCATTGAATATCCAGCTGTGTGCTCCCAAACACACATTTTGGCCACTTCAGCATTTTTCTACAGTAAAATGTTGTACTAATAAATGAAACGTTGTTTACTTCGCCAAGTGGGGGCAAAATCGCTCCTCCTCATTCACGAAACTAAAACAAAACTAAAAGATGTGGATATGGTCGACGTGTATTTACTCTTGCACAGACAGTATGAGGGCGGTGTAGGGGAGGAGCCAATTTCTTCTGTCATAGATTTTTCTCATGTTATGTTTATCTTGTCGGGCGGGGTTGATGTTGGAGCTCAGAATAACCAAGGGATGCATCAATAAAGGAAAATAGGGTGAGAACTCAACATTGTAACGTGGTTTAAAGTTCCTTAAAGTTGACTTTTCATGATCACAGTGTATAATAAACACAGTATATTTCATTAAAACTTATTCAGGCAAATTTCTAACAAGGTGAGCTTGACTGTAGAAATTAACCAGCCACTCTTTTAGATGAGAAAACAACCAATGAGGAAAATGCCATAATTTGATCCAAAGTGAAGAAAGAGATACCATTTCTCAAGTAATAGTTTTGACAATGTGGTCAAACTGAAACTGGAAATATTCCCAGTTGGCTTTGAAGTTGTCCTAATTTAAAACAGCAATTCTCATGAGAAAAATTGCAATTCAAAGGTTCAAACTTTCACCATCATTTAACAGTTATTAGCTGTACAGCCATTTTCACAAAACTGCCAAGATTAAAACTAAAATATCCACTGGACAATATCAGTATAGTAAGTTACAACTACGTACTCACCATTTGAAGGCAACAGGAAAGTATGTGCGGCAATACAGTATGTTGGCAGTCAGTATCAGAAAACTCTTGGTTTTGTGGTTTCTCTATGTTTGATTTACGCAAAATGTATGATGAATATTTCAATTCTTCTCTAAAAATAATTTTTGTGACGAGTTATGTCCATGTTTGCGTTTGGTTGAGTGATGTTCTTGAGAAAAATGACATATACGAGGAAAACAGACACAAAGGAACACACATGCACACGGGCAAAACATGGATGTAAGGGAGTGACAGTTTGTGATTAATCTCACACTAATTTTGTTGATGTTGTAGATTCTGTGCATCATTTGGATCTTTATTTCTGTGAAATTTGAGTTCAAATTCTGAGATGTTTAACCTCAGAACCGTTTCTGTCGTTTCAAGTGTACTAGTCACACATTTGTACAGTCATTTGGTTTTTGGACTGTTTCCCTTTCCACTTTGCCCCATGTCCCCACCTTTCTCAGAATGGTACCTTTATGTTTTTACAGTTTTTTTTTTTTCCTATGGGCATTTTGTAAAATAGTGACAAGTGAGAAAATATTCTGTTAATGAAACACCGAAGTGTAAGGGGTTTGTAATAGATTTACCAGTGAAATTTTTGCATTGTATTCATTTCTACTTGTCACTGTCAAACGTCATTGTTTTTCTTCCACTGGGTGTGATGTGTTTTGGTTCTGTGACATAATCTGCCTTTTGATTAAAGGATTTATGCAAATTGGGCTGCTGTTTGTTTTTGCAAGGATAATGGTGGAGGCATAATGAGCCAGAGCGGTCAGCAACAACATTAGATTAGACACTCAAATACACACTGACTCACACAGCACAGATACTTTATGGCAGGGGTGTCCAACCCATTTATAGCATGGGCCACATTGTAGTTATATTTTCTGTTGCAGTGCCGTTATGACTGTGAAATCAAATGAATTTTAAGTATGATCCTCACACGTTTAGACATTTTGAAATCAGGCCACAAGCAGAAAAAAAAAAAAAAAACGTGTTAAAAATGGAGATTGGTAACAAAAAAAAAAAAAAAAAAGGATTTTAGCCATAAGTTTTATGTCATAGTACTTGGTGGGCCAAGTATTTATTTTGTCAATAAATACTGGTAATTATTGAATTTCTCAACAGTAAAAATGTCTTTTGTCACCTGCTGTCAAATAAAAATGACAACACATGCTCATGGATTAGGTAACAACAAATCATAGCTCAACCTGTGAACATCACATGACCAAAGCTAGCAAACAGGTGAACTGTGATTGGTAGTTATCTGAGCATTAAGCAACTGCGAGGTCATTTTCAGTCGACAGCAAGTGGCAAATGTGTTTTTCAAGGTATTAATACTCCATGAAAAAAAATGGTCATTAAACATGACTAAAAATTGCCGTTCAAGTAAAATATGGTCAAATATATCGGTGAAACAATTTAGGTCGTTTAGTGTATAGTACATGTTTTGTGAATGCTGAAAACAACACAACGCCTTTGACAATTGCGGCATTTGTGAACGTTGAAGATGAGTGGGTGAGATGAGGCCTTTCCATGTTTTTCCAGTTTACAGAAATAAATTGACCATAAATTAAATTTGTTTCCGGGTTAGGGTTGTTGTCAGACTTGAAATTTCCTTTTGGTTGTAAGCCTGTAAAGGATTTGATAACCATCATCCCAGCTGTAGATCTGTTTCTCCTCAGGGTTGTACTTGAGACTGGCGTGCGCTCCATACCGTCGGGGGAAATAAAAGAGGGGTGCCTCCTCACTCACCACCTTGTCATTGACATCAAATACACACTGGACCCGAGAGCGACTGGTCAGCCGAGTATTGTAAACAACGTAGACGACGCCGCAGACGACGAAGGCCGCTTCCGAGTTCTCCCTCGGACAGCGGGTGTCCCAGATTTGTTCGATATCCAGCGAGACGGGATCCATTTTCGCCAGGTTGATGTTGGGTTCGGTCTCGCCGTTGGCGTAAAGAAGCCAGAGGCCTTGGTCGTCCACTGTGAGGTCCGCCACCGTCTCAGGGTTGAGACTGTAAACGGCGGCTCTGCTTTCCACGGGGAGAATGGCTACATCCGCGAGCTCGCCACCAAGGATGTCATATCTGACCAGATTCATTTCTTCCCCCTGCTGAACGTAATACAGATAACCGTTGTAAACAGCGACTCCGCCGCCCGTCCAGTCGGACGCCAGCCTGATCGGCCGACCGAACCCCGAGGAGCCCTGAAGAAACTCCCTGACTGATTCAAACAGATAGATGGTGTCCCCGGATGTTCCATTAAACACGTAGACCTTGGAGGACCGTGGGTCTCTGAGCCACACGCCCTTAGAACCGCCAACTCGCTTCAGAATCTTCACCGAACGGATGGAAGAGATGATTTCCACGCAGTCTAGGCAGACACAAAACACAAAAGGTAGGTGGCAATGTAGCTTGCATGCCTGCGCAATGCCATGTCTGAACTCCAAGAGGAGCAACGAAGCCGCGTTTGATTCAGTTTTCGATTCAGAATTTGCGAGTACATCAAACCGAACCTAGTCGAACTATTCCATCCGTCCGTCAGGCCATTCGATTTCAATAGCCGCTTGTCATTCCACTTTGAAATATATCGAGCTATGTAAGGAATCAAATTTAATTGGAGAGATTTATATTAGAAGGAAATGGCAGATACTGACTAGTTAATTCAAAGGTATATAAAACAAAAACAGCTACAAAATTGCATCACACCCTCTCAAACACAGCCATATCGAAATTCCACTGTCCACTTTCAAATCAAGCTGTGCCTGAATCATTTCACACACCGCATATTGAAAACCTATCAAATTGTTTCCTGTGGGAAAATGTGCTTGCTTTGTCACTACCTACTCGCCTATATTGATGACAGTGTAGGCTGACCTGTCACCTTCCAATGCAGTCACATTGACACGTATGCTATTCATGTCTCATCCGCATACAATCAAGGCCCGTTTCCAATCTGAGGCTATCCTATTCCTAGTGCTGTAGTTCTCAAGATCTCTCTTGATCTTGAGACCAGTCCTAAGAAGAGTTTTGAATGGTCTGAAGGTCTTGTTTTAGTTTCAGGCGGTGTGGACTTGGGAAATTTGATCCACTAATGATCAGTGAGAAACTGTATAATTTGTTCAAGAAATAAAGCAAATGAGGGTTCGGCGTCTTACTCAAGGGCACTTTGACGTGGTCGCCAGGGTCTTGGATTGAATCCACAAGCTTCTGGTTGGGAGGTGACGTTCTACTTCTGAGCCATGCTGTCCTCTCATTACTTAACAATAGTTAAATTAATAAAGCAACCCAGCTATAATTCCTTCAAGGAGTCAAAAACTGTAATGAGTGAAGTCCAGTTTAAAACTTTTAGGGAAGCATATGATGACAAGTGAACGCAGCATAGAATGAAAGAGTCTCCTCAGACAGGACCAGGAGGCAAATAAGCATCAGGCTCTTCAACAAAAAGAATTTCCTTACATGGAAATTCAGTTCATCTTGAGGTCACCTCACGATGGACAGAGCGTCTCTAATGAGCTCTTCGTTGCTTCTGGGGGAAAAGAAGTCTGATTTTAAACTGCGTGACCCCAAGTCGGCATCATTATTGTGCTGAATGTTTTTGTAATATGCGTGCGTGTGTTTTAATTGCTTTCTGGAGACATGGACGAAATTTGTTCATTTTGCCTAAATACTCCCAAAGGAGTTTCATGATCAGACATTACCATTTGGAGCCAATTAAAACAAATGTGATATTTCACTTGATATTATAGTGAAATGAATAGTGATGCACTTCAATACATGAAGACATTATCACTCCATAAATCAGCCCTGTAAATGACTCTACTGAGTCTTGGAATCAGAAGTCATAAACATAAAAGTTCTTCACCATTCGTCAAATTTCAGTTATGTTTTCCAGCAGAAATTATCAGCGGAGAGTGGAAAATGACTCATTGCAGTTTAAGAGGAGAAGTCAGGTCAAAAATGTTTTTTACGATAACAGACCCCGGGTGGCACGTTTAAGAGTGATTAGCACAGGTTGGGGGTTCGATTCCAGCTCTGACGCTCCTGTGTGGAGTTGTTGTTTCCACGAGGACGGCAGAATGCTTTATCTCACAGTTCTGAGGTCGCCGGTTTGCTTCTGGCTCCTGGAAACGTTCCTTCCACATTTCCGAAACATGCGCTGTAGCTATATTGGACACTCCAAACTGTTATTGGGCCTGAGATTTGATGGCTGTTCATCTTTATGTGCCCTACAACTGGCTGGCAACCTGCTACCTAAAGACAGCTAGTATAGCCTACGGCGCACCCATGACTCTAATGGGGACAAGCATCAGGAAAATGTAGGGATTATAATAGGCTCCATTCAGCCCCAACAGTCTAAACGTGGCATTCTGAGTATTAGTGCATTTGGAGTATGAAGTAAATAGGAACATTTTCCATTTTTTTCCCCCATTTTGACACTTGCTGTTGACTGGAAATCACAACGCTGTTGTTCAAGTGCTCAGCTTGCAAACGTGCGCCGGCTTACATGGTTAGGGACAGCAGGATTTTGCTGCTTATTTCATCTTCCGCAAATTCAGTGTTGTTTAGGATACTGTGTTTATGTCATTTTTAAGAACATGTAGGTCGGATTTATGTTGCACTTGGGCCATAATTCACGTACTGTATTTTTGTAGACATGATTTTGTTTTTTTTGGAGAAGCTTATCATTGCCAACATGCTCCCGTATACGATGTAGACAATTCCATGTCCACAAAACACATGTCTCACCTGTCACGCTGGAGGGTAGCTGCTCCCAGTCTTCTTCTTCCTCTCCTCTGCTCTCCTCCTGGCTCCAAACTCCCTGTTCAACAACCCGATCTGCCCGATTAGCACAGGCCCGGGGGGACGTCTGGCTTTCCACAAAGTCCATGTCTCGCTCCACCCGATTTAATCGCACCAGTGCTGCCTCCACGTCTGTGGAGAGCGTGTTGTGGGCCTGCTTCAGACCTTCCATAATCTTCTTGGACTGTTTGTGTAAACCCTGAAGTTCCGTGCGGTATTGACGTGACTGGTCTTGCCACAAGTGCATGTGGTCCTAAAAAGCAGTTAAATTTCATACGTATAAAAGTTTCAAGATTGTCGAATACACATTTGTGCAAGTGAAAAGTGGTTATGAAACAAAAATCAACCCTGACAAAAGCAAGATATTCAAGTGGATAATTTCGCTTGAGAGGACGTCTTCATGAAGAAAGCAAATGTACTGTAGTAAAGTCAATCTCTTGTTAGTCATCATCGTGTCTGCTCCATCAGTTGCAGCGTTTGGGTATTCAAACGATGCTTTTGGATGGGACCCATGAGGACAAGTACTGGCTGTTCATGTCTAGTATCGTGTTGTTTCTCTTTTGATATTGGCAACCACTGCTGCAGCAAGTTTATGATTGCTTTCACTTGTTGTTTTTTTTGCTTATTTTTGCCTAATGTTATAACTTTTCATGAATGCAATGGAAACATTGTTTCCAATAGGTTTGATTGTTTTCGGTTAAATACACTATAATCTTCTAGGAGGAGAAAAGAAGCAAATGCATGCTGATAAGTCCTTGGAAATGTATTTGATTACCTCAAGAGCCAACAATCTGTTGTCCAGGTAGTCCATCAGGCCCTGGTAGAAGAATTGAGCTCCACACAGCATCCAGGCTGAGGAAAAGAACAGGATGTACACCGACATCATTGTCTTCCGAATGTTGAGTGTCACTTGACAGGGTTCAAATCTTCCTCACATGTGCTAAAGGTCCACCAAGCAAGCTTGGGGTGTGGGAGTGCAAGCGGGAGACTTTCCACTTCTTTTTGCACTCGCTCTTTGCTGGAATGTTTTCTCAGGGAGGAGCTTGATGACCGAGGCCAGCTCGCAACCTCCCAGACACAACAGGGACACTGTTTTGTTGCATATGTATCCTGCGTGAACAAAACTTTTCTTGAACTTGATACGGTCTAAAACAGGGATGCCTGAACTTTTTCGTTTGGGGGCCGCATAGAGAAAAATGGAAAGATGCAAGGTGGGAGTAACTTATGAAACACGTTATAATTAGTCATGAAAGCAATTATATACTGTTTATATTTACAAGATAATTGGTTCAACAGCTACAGAGTAGCTGTACAGAAATAAACCAGATGACCGCACACAATGTATCTTCTGGAATTGCTGAATAAAATATGAGTAGCAATACCATTGGCAAAATGGTATTGGTGATGGCAAAATCGTTCTCTTTTTTTTTTCCACCTCAAAATGTGTTGTGCCAGTTAGGGTGTACTTGGCTGAAAAAGAAAAGAAAGAAAAATTCAAAGGCAGGAGGTACATAACTGAAAAATGATTGAACCACTGTTCTAGGGCTCACAGACAGAGTGAGAGTTGTCATAGCAACAAAGGAACCTTTCTATTGAACAACAGTTTGAATTGTAGTGGCACTCGTGTGGCAGCAGCCAGTGCTAAGATTCAAGGGGCATATTGGAAAATGAAGAATTACAAATTGCCTTGGCAACTAAGAATCCATGCACAAACTCCAAGGACATACATTTATACAAATTCCAAAGCCATATCTAATCAGATAAAATGAGAGTGATTCTTAAATTTAAAAAAAAAAAAAAAAACTTTTAAAAACACTAACATACAACAGATTGTTTCAGCATGCACACACCAGTTAAAACCCTTTTTGCTATTTAAAAGCTAAGACTCAGAAAAGGTGAACTACACTTGTGAGGTTCTCGTTTCTATTTTTCCAAATACTGGAGCTAGCACAATTCCCAAGAGAGTTGTTTTTACCGGGACAAATTATGATGTCTAAATAACTTGATGCTCCAAACTTCGCCGTGTCCCTTTTCTTTATTGCCTCTGTCCTCAGTTTATTAACAAGTACGTAGTTGTTCGTCCAAAATCAGTAGCAGCCTTGACCACAAGTGAAGCATCATGTCTTTTCTCTGATTCATTTATTAAGCACTTTGTAGACAGTAAATGTACTTAAATAACCTGTTCTTTTACTATGAGTAAGACTCAGGAACACATTGTCCTTTATAATGATAAGAAAATGACCTGAATTTCAATTTGGACTGATTCCCAACACTCCAAAACCGCGCATGGTTTATTGGACACTCTGAATTGTGCTTAAGTGTTGTATGCGTGAATGGTTGTTCGTCGCTCTATGTTCTGCCATTGTCTGGCAACCAGTTCAGCGTGTCTTCATCAGATTGCCCGAAGACAGCTGAGATAGGCACTAGCAAGCCAGTAACCCTAGTGACGAGAAGCGACTAAAAACACGTATGGAAAAAATCATCTTGAGTTAGGTTAACTTTTCAATTTATAAAAAAGTGCACAAATCAGACTATTCTCTTTTGTGCATTCAATGTCCGTTTTTTTTCAAACATTTTCATTTGGTTAAGAACCAAAGTGCTTGCACAAAAAAAAAAAAAAAAAAGTTATTCCGTTTCTACCCCAAAACATTAAAATATGATTTACGGGATTAAGACGAAGGCATCATTTTGTCAATTTCAAACCTCGTGGTGCAAATACACACAAGAAAGTCACAAAAGGAGGGATCACAGTGGCAATGACAAAATTTGACACTCAATCTCCTCTCTAATTTACTTAGTGTAAAATGTTTCAGTTGCATGGATGGAAAAAAGATGTTCATTTTGATGCATTGAGTTACACTGCCTGTCACTATATGTTGCCGGCGTGGCTAAATGAACAAATATAACGTTGCAATCATTTAAAAGAAAAAAGAAAAAGTTACACATGAAGTGAAACGGAATCATTTCCTTCGGCACCCATTTACACTGGTTGTGCCACAGCACCCATTGCACGTTGTTTCACAATTCTGCCACCAAGTGGCGGCCTAATACCAGAGAGTCTATCTGTGTGTGTCTGCGTGCGCGTGTGTTTGCATGTCTTCTGATAAACTAATTGTAAAATATTATTCAAGAAAAATATTAAAGTTTAGCAATTAAAATATGTACTTGGCATTCATTCAAAATTATTATAATGGGCCGTCCACATTTTAAGTAAAGAGTTGGAGAAGAAGGCTAATATCACACACAGTATTTACCGTGTTTCGGGAATCTCTGCCTGGATTAAATGTCACGGGACACTTTGTTTACTTGCGCCATGAACGCATGGTGAAATGTCCTACAACTCGTATATTTAAACAAATTCAGTTCAACGGTGGACTGAAAAAAATATCGCTGGTGCAATCAAACATATTTTCTCATATTTTCAGTTATGTTAATATGCAAAAGATGCCTGTGTGGGGTACATGAGGTTTTAAAACGAAAAATAAAAACACATAGTCATGCCATACAAAGGAATGGTAGTTAAAAAAAAAAAAAAAAAAAAAAAAACATCAGCAAAGAGCGCTACCAAGCAGCCTGTTCCTCAGCGTGTGGATGGGGAACGTCATGAAAGCTGCTGCTCAGTGTGTGTCAGCACAAATGAGCATTCAGAACATGACTAACGTAAAGCTTCTCGTCCTTCCAAAATGGTTTTAATACACCCAAGGCGCCAAGTCACTTGATCTGCATGAGCCCTGCTGGTCAGAGGCTCTGCTCAGCCAAGCAGACATTTTGGCCACCTGTCAGTCCAAGTGATAGTCAAGACCAACACGTGTCTCCAAAACTGAAGCAGGCTTTCAAATCCAAAATGTTCTTTGTGCATCATTTATCCAACTGCTCCTTTCCTTTGTGTCTCTTTAAGAAACCAGAGCGAAAGGACGACTCTTCTATAATACTCATAGGCTCCAATACCACTGTTTTGTTGCAATACTCTACTTTTTCATCAAATTTACGTGTTGTGATGTTTGGACCGATACTTTTGATACCATGAAATGATCCTTCAGAGTTCATTTATCAAAATATTGATACATTTAATTAGTGCTGGGCAATACTGAAAAATGTCTTCCATCATGATATACTGTAGGGCATTTTATGTCACGCTGACAATAGAACAAATTATGGCAATATTTTCACTTTTCTTCTGTTATTCCATACTTTTCTTGAGTGATTCCACCCAAAGAACATACAACCAGAGGTGGGCAGACCGTCAACAGACAAGACTGTCGTTCAGTGAAAATGTAGGCATGACTGTGCAAACTCGGTTGTTTAAATTAATATATTATATTTGTTCATTCTGTTGTTTTTCTTGGCTTTGCAATGTGTATTTGAGTCATTTGCATGTTTGCGTTGGTATTTGTTTTTATTTCCGTAGAGAGGTGATCAATGAGAGGACATTTGAAGTTAAATAAAGGAGAGCCAAGATGGACACTTAAAAGACATTTTAATTTCCTCACAAATGGTAGCATCTAACAAGGTATTTTTTTAACATAATTTTCATGACGGTATTTTGCTCTGCCATACGACTTCTGTGACTATTTTTTTAAATCGGTTAAGTTGGATCGTTATTTTTGTGCTATTTTCACGATGCGATGAAGACAAGAAAGCTTTATTAAATCCATCAAAGAAAACCACTTGTGCTTGTTGTGCCAACGAGGAAGTTACAGTCGCTCCGTCCCCAACGAGCACACGTTTTGCTGACGGACTGACGCATGACAATAAGAATGATTGAAAATGCTTAAATGTTCACCTTTTGCCGTCAAAATTACAAGACAACTGTTTTGCCTGTTTCTTAGCTGAGTTTCTTTCTTCCGTTGATTATAATGTGGAATCACTCTGAACAGCCTGCACAATAAGTGGCTGCACAGTTTATGTGTGCGTGTGTGTGTGTGTGTGTGTGTATGAGGTTGTGCACGCACCCGTGTAAACTGTTCACTACCTTCACAATTAGTTATATTTCAGACGCTGCTGTTTTTCCCTCTATCTATTGCCGTTGTTGTGTGCGGGCCTTCTAAATGTTTTAAACTGATGAAAAACTACAAGGTGTGTTCACTACCAGCAAAAAGAGGCAATGGCTGCCTTGTTTGATTTATTAGAGTGTTCATAGGAGGCACATGATAATTACATAGGGTGCCAAGCATTCCTACTTTCACTCATCCAGACATGGAGCAAGCCGCTAAACATGTCATCACTTTGTTCAAGAAATATGCAGTTTACATTGCGAGCCAGTGTTTAGCGCCAATCCACGCAAACGCCAACATGATGAGCTCAAGCAATTATTCTAAGTGTAACGTCACGTTAGCGACTCCCATCATCGGCAACACGGTTTGGAAATGGTCTCACAGGTAGGCCCCCTGCGTTTACACATTTATGTTCACTTCATACTTGGGCAGGCGTCACGCTGCAGGCATGTCTCTGCAGTGAGTCATGCTGGGATTTGAGTGTGGTGTTGGGGGGTGGGGGGGGGGGGGGGGGCATCGGCCCCAGTGCCGCATGCAAGGAGCATGGTTTGGCATGTTTTCTCCGATCAAGCACATGGCCGATGGTCCTCTCTGATTAGTGCTTTGTGAGATAATGGTATGTACTGTATGCATGCATGCTTATGATGGAGTCTTGAATTTATTTGATTCTTTTGTTTTATGTTTGAGTCCGCTCCTCAAGCCCTAACATTACAGACAGAATCACCCAGCCAACGTAACTAACCCTGGCCAACGTAAGGGCCGTTGATGTTGTTTTGTTGATGCTAATGTCGCGTTACTCAGTGTGTTTAATTCCTGTGTATCTCCGAGTCAGTCGTTCAAGTGTTCTTGTAGCAATTAGCTCTGGGTTTTTATTTGTTACCTGGTTTATGATTTTTGTCTTCATTTGATTTTTGCACCCAATTGGAATTGAATTATGCATTTTTGCAAATTGGCTTCCCTGCTCTAGGGCCTACATTGTCCATCACCTCACCCCACCATGATGTATCTTGACAGGTTTAATCTAGACCGCAAGATGATTTTGTGATGCATTAAAATTTGAAGACAACTAAACCCATTAGTCCATTGTCCACTATCAATAGACAGAAATCCATACTTTTATAATCAATGCCTAATTGTGTCTAAACAATATCATACTTTTGAGTTTGTTACACAGCTATTAGTGCCATTGTAGAACTGCAAAGTATCAAGCTGATGGCTATTTATTGCTGCCGCACTTTTTCCCCATGGATAACAATAGCATTATTATTTTGAGATGAGTATCGAAAGACACTGACTTGTTCACCAGGAACATAAACAGGGAAGCGTCGGTCGGAACTCCCTCCTCGTCTTTGACCTCACGCCATAAGTGAATGCCTAGCTTCCATTTTTTTTTTCTTTTGTTGCATCAGACAAAACCTATTGTTTTTGCAGCTTTTGCTATGGCAGCGGTAATTGTGTTTGGATGTAACAAATGGAGAAAGGGGGAAGTGATGACCAGTCACCACGATCACAGTTTTTGTGTGGCACGGTTAGGATTAGGGTTAGAACCCTAACAAGTTACTGCCACCCTCTTTGAATTGGCTTAAATGACAGTGTAAAAAAAAAGTACCATGGCAACAATACTATTCAAGGAGTTGTATGTCAATGTTATTTCATGTTAAGGTCCATGAAGGTCCATGAAAAGGTCATGGAATATTTGGCTGAAAAGGTCATTAGTGTTGCTTTAAGTATCGATCGTCAAGCTAATTATTTGCAATCAATGTATTACAGTAATTCTTCTCTCTGATTTTGCGCATATCTTTCTGCATATGACATACTATTTCGTTCCACCTTCTGCATGCACACATGCACCACTGTCTGCTCCAGTCTTACGTCTTAAAACCATGCTAAGACTACTTTTTCTCCAACCTTCATCAACATAAACCTAAAAGTGTGAATATAAGATTTCAAAGTAGTTAGGGTCAACTGGTGACGTATGTGCCCTCATTGGTGTGAAAGAACATGTGATACTGCGGCATCGCTTGCAGTATTGATTTTGGACTGGGATCGTGATATTTGCCCCAGGCATTACTTAATATCAGATCATATCCAAAATCACTGGTATCGCCAGTCCCAACTGAAGATTGCACAGCGACAATCTGTTGACATACAGAGGTTCCGCAGACGTGCTGCTTAACCAATCACGTAGTAGCGATCAGGCGAGGTCAAATGGTAAACACCTGCTCCTAAATCACTCAGTTAAGACATCTACACTCACTTCAAGAGGAGAGAGAGCACTAGCACAGATCAGAAAATGTGAGAAGTGCTGCCTGCTCCAGTGAAATGTTTTGATTCTCTTTATGGGCGTTTGGTTTTATTCCATATTATTGGCTGATGAATCGAGTAGGCTTACTTGCTTGTTCATTTCTCTGACTTCATCCCTTGTCGTCGTGGTAACGCCATCATGTACTTGTCATTTGTTCAGCAACAAGTAGCAAGAGCTGTGCAGTCGCTCGCTCTTCTTGTATTTGCTTTTTTGTGATCATTTCTTTTTTTGATTGCTGTATCCCTTTTTATACGGGCAAGATTTGTCAGTTACTTCCATTCTATGTAACTCTTTTGAAGAATGATGCATGTGTGTGTGGCCTTTGATTCCAGTCCAAGGCCGTGATCCAACGGAGCTATAAATAACATGCGTTTGCTCATGAACCACAGCGTCACATCCAAGATAAAGCTGGGACACGACGAGGGGCCAACATAGGAGGAAAGGGAGAAAGAAAATGATGTGTTATGATTAAAAGACCCTCCTAGACAGACTGTCTGGCTGTATCGGGGTCTCCAAGCACTCGGCGTCATGTGATTCTGGGGTCAAAGGTTATCCCCAAAGATGGATATCTGGTCTCAGCCTTGTCTGCCCAACAAAAAAAAACAACTATTTTTTCCCCTACATCCTGTGCCTCGACAGTTAGTTTTCATCTCAGTCTCAGCTGATTTTTTTTTCTTTATTACCTGTCCAAACACCGATTAGAGAAGAGGAAATTGGTGGAGACTCAACTAGGAATAGGACATTCATTTGCAAATGGAAGTCTCTTCTGTCTATTTCCTGCTAACATCTTGTCCATATTACTATACTAATTACTAATTACATTATTAAACACAAGAATGAAGCAAAAAAAAAAATAATAAAATAATCAGAACCTGCAAACAAAAATTGCTATCACATTGAAAAAATTGCAAAAATAATGGACTGTTATTGAAGCTTTTTTGATCAGGGTGCCTTTTTAATATCCTTTAAGTCCATGTCATTTTTTTCTCATTGCTCCTTTTCTTGCCGCACTTTTCTTTGTAGGGTTTCATTTTTTGTTTGCAGCTGTTTTTTGTTTGTTTTGTTGTATGCTTGATTCATTTCTTTTTTTTTTTTTTTGCCATTGCAATTTGTTTGTTTGCCTCATTCCTGTGCATGTAGCTTCATGGTAGTTTGTTTGTGTCCATTGCCCACCCTATTACTACCTTTGCTATCTTTGTAGTATAGGTGCAGTATGTATAAAACCCTGTGCAAGCACAAATAAGCAATTTCTACTATTTAGTGGTGCATGATGCATTTACAACTTAAATTTATATTTTAAATCACTGCTATTTCTGTGAAACCTGGGCCAGGCTGACTTGCAAAGACCCATGCATAATTGATAGCCACTGATAGCCACCTTCTCCTACATGTTCAACAAAAAACAGAAACAAATGTTATTTGTTCTTTAATGTTAAAAAAAAATATCTGATGTTAAAGCGTGAACATGCAGGGTTCCACTGTGGTGGAATTTAATTAGGATGTTCATGATTTCTCCCCCTAAAAACAATAGACAACAAATGCCTAAACCCATTTTCTGTGGGAAGGTTTCTCTGAGCAGCAGGCAAAAATTCTCCAAAGTATACACAAAGTCCTGCAAAAATGAGTGATAATAAGGTAACACACTTACATGCCAGGCCAGTCCTTACAAATGTCAGTCACATCATAAAGAAATCACGTACAGTAAACAAGTTTCAGCACAACAAAATGTATGCATTTATTCCCAGGAGTACCAGGTCGCTTCATCTGTGTGCTCCCACCCCAATCCTCAGTGATCATCTGGAGAAAACATAATGAGGGATAGTTGCCCTTATTAGTGTTAATAGTGCAATTTAAGTTGTTATCATAGTGAGGTCTGACCAGTCCCACACTTATCAGACCGTTTTTTTTTTTTTGTTGCTTTTTGTTTTGGTCTCTGGCACAGAATACTACCCTTCAATATAATAAAAATAATAAAGAAATACATAAACAAATAAACTCACTGACTCACGATGCACGGTGCTTTCTGCTATTATAAAGACAAAAAACACAAACAGCACACTTGCTGCGCAGAATGAGTGATATGTAGACTGAGCAGTGTTGGAATGAAGACTGAGCGTTATCATAATAATTGACGGACATGTAAACTGTTGAAGGATTTAATGAGCAGGTTTTGCAAATGGGTCCTACTGAGTTTTCTACAGGGCAGGACCATACAAGACGGTCCAAAAGGTATGTTTGTCAACTATATTGTCCTTAGACCCGGTCTATTAATTTGTGTCCAGTCTTGAGTCCATGTTGTCCCAGTAAGTCAGCAAAGTTAAATGTATCCAACCCAAACACACAAAGCTTCACTGAAAATTACGGTATGTCATCTACTGAGCACACTAGGACTTTGAAGGGTAGCCTCTGTGCGCTGTTTTTCTTGGTTTGTTTGTTTTCTGAAGGACCGCTACTTCACAGCAGCACATGATGCACGCTCAGTCCTAATTGAAGCAGTCTAACAGCCCTAATACACAATCTTGTTCAAATGAAAGTAACGTTTAAAACTTGGGGGGTGAGCAGCGCATGTGAATACTGCATCATGATTAAGGCTTTTCTTGTGTTATTTTTACTATGGTCAAGTTAATTTCCACTAAAGACAGTACATTTTGCAATTCGAAAAAAGAAAATTCTAGACAAGACCGTCTAGCATGTACAACAATCATATTGAAAGGATCTCTTCCCTGTTCGGCTCAAAACGTTTTTACATCATATGGGGGGAATGCTATCATATGCTAGACTTTTTTTTTTTTTAAAGAATAGCCATTTCTAAGTTTGACATGTTCTTGTTTCCGTGACCACAGTAAGACAGCTGATAAAATGGGCTTGAATTATAACAACGATTTAAGGGAACTCCACATTCCAGGGCCTCTTATGATTTTGCTGTTATGTGTGTCTTGGAGCCTGCAGGCCATTAACACGATACCAATCTGACCAGTGGCTCCAGTCCCGGCCCCCCGCGGGCTCCTGAATGCAACCATCGGGACAAACAATCAATACTAATGACAGATCCCCATCAGAGAAAGTGTAATTATAGCGTTGTGAAGGATTGTGTGTCATTCAGAGAGACTCACTGAATGCGTGAGGGTGCGCGTGTTGCTCAAGATTGTTGTCTAAGCCGTATATGTGGTTTTGAACTTGTGTAATGAAAGAGGCAATGGAGATGCGAATAAAGCCTCAACCCTAAAACACTGACCCGATGATGAAATTAGGTTAAGTCTGTTAGTTGCCCACTGTTTACCAAGGTTTACCATGTAGGAATGAGTGGAACTGACTAATTGATTCATTCGTTAATTATTTGAAGCCCCCTCGCAAAGATCATGTCGGACTTCCGAAGTTCCATTGTGTAAGCCTTCTTTCACTCGTTTTTATTCTCCATCTCTTCAACCTGGAGGAAGAAAACGGTATCATAGCAACCCCTTTGTTTAGTCCCAGCTCTGTATCAGCAGGCCTTGGACCGCCGTGGCTGTGTTTGGAGTAACCAACA
This sequence comes from Hippichthys cyanospilos, assembly GCF_059441005.1. Classification (NCBI taxonomy): domain Eukaryota; kingdom Metazoa; phylum Chordata; class Actinopteri; order Syngnathiformes; family Syngnathidae; genus Hippichthys; species Hippichthys cyanospilos. Next base: position 16,861,307 of record NC_142370.1, read on the forward strand.
GCAGCGGCAAAAAAATCCAAAGCACGCTAAAGACATAATATACAGAAGCCTGGCATCCTTTGCGCGCAGCCTGAGTGTCTTATCCTCTCTGCAGGTCGCCATGTTTGGAAGTGTTGACAGACCCAGGAGGAAGACAGGATCCACAGAGTCAGGGCCTAGTGGCTGGCTCTCTACCAGAAACGCTTCACCTTTGGGCTCCAACTGGTCTCTCAAATACACTCTCGGTCTCTCTTTAGAGCTTTGTGTTTTGAGGAGAGAGAAAAACAGATTAATAATACAAAGAGATATGGATTGTGTCTAATGTTTTATGTGGATTCTGCAGAAAACATGATTTGGAAAATCCTAATACAACTTGTTGCGGTAGACTAGTTTCTCATGAGGAATATGTGTGTGTGTGTTTTTTAACTAGTCTAAAACTATGGCGGTTCGAAAGTGCCAAAATAAATAAATGTTTATTTAATGATTAAATAAAAGTAATTAATTAATTAAAAAATGTATCTGCACACACACACCGTAATTTCCAGACTATAAGCCGCACTTCTGTATAAGCCGCTGCAGCAAAATATGAGCAAAAAAATAAATAAATTATCTGTGGAAGACTTGTGGTAGTTGTTGGAGTTTTTTTCAGCACTTTCCAATCACAGCACTTATCCAAGAGTAACCGTAATTTTAGAAGTACAGTCGGCCCCCGGTTTACGAACACCCTCTTTTACGAACATTTCGACTTACGAGCGTGGTCCGCGGAGTTTTTTGTCCCCCACTTACGCACAGACCATTCGCCTTACGAGCAATCTGACATGCCGGCCATTGTATTAGTTCATATATTTTCGCCTTGCCATGTCATCAAAATCAGTAGTTAAAGCTTGTCACTGCAACGAAGAACGATATTGCTCTTACAATGTCACAGTCACTGTCTCAGTCACGGTGTCAGTCACGGTCTCACTCACGGAGATGCTATTGGCCGGCGTCACGTCAATCACAGAAATGCCCATATGCTATTGGCCGAACGCCTTTATCTAGCTTGATGGCACAGCTGGTCGGGACGGAAGGAAGGAGAGAAAATGAGTCAAAAACGGAAGGAAGGAATGTTGTTAAGACTTTGCAAACTTTATCTGTTAGACACGGCTTCTAAAATTGCTAGTGGCGGTAAAGGAAGAAGTAAGAGGATGATGACAATAGAAACCAAGCAGGAGATTAAAAAAAAAAAAATACGAAGGAGGCGCACGCATGGCTCGTGAGTATCGCCGTAACCGTTCTGCAATTTTCTAAGGGCAAGACTTTCCTTGCCGGCGGACGGACCTCGATCGACAACAAAATTGAGAGGCTTCTTCTATTATGGATTAAAGAGAAGGAAATCGCCGGTGATATGTTCTAGTTTGAGAAAAGTTCCCGTTTAAGAAAATAAATAAATAAATTCTGCGGGTTGGTCTCCTCTCCCCTCTGCCTCCGCCCAGCTCAAGTCACGTCGCCCCAAAGGTAAATGTCATTTTTCCTTTGTATATTTATGTTATTTAATTTAACTGTACAGTAGGTTATGTTACTCATTTTTAATATGTGTATAAAGTCGTGATGTTTTTACCTAGGGTTTTTGCACGCGTTGCATGCATTCACGAATTAACATAGGTTTGGATTGCCCGTCATACGAGCAGTTCGAGTTACGAGCGTAGTCGCTGAAAGGATTAAGTTCGTAACACAGGGCCCACTGTACTACTCCACATTGGTTACCCTGCTCTGTCATGGAAGAGCAGAGTAAAGTGTGCAATGACACATTATGTACGGGCCCATATTTTTGTTAGACAGCTGCAATAGCCAATCGACCCATAAAAACGCTTTCAAGGAAGCTCACGTCGAACGTGACGTAACGGGACGCTCACTGAAGGAAGGCGGTGCTATATTGGTCCACCATGTTTAACGGTGGAAGTGGTGGAATCAAGTTATTTAAAAAAAATTGCAAAAGAAAAAAAAACATGTTGCTCAACCAGCTAACGCCAACGCTTTTTTTATTTAAACATACAATGTCTGAAGAAGAGTAAAACGGGTATTGGATGGGTGGGACATTCAGCATTGGCGTCCTTGTCAATACAAAAGGATTTATTATTGGAAATGAAATGTGAAAACAAACTCTACAAGCAAGTCTTGAAAGTCTGAGGAAAAAAAACAGAAGAATGGACTTTATACTGAAATAACTTGGGGACAGCCGCTTTTAGAGAGTTAATATGTTCTTGTCTTTTAATGTCATTCATTGTCAAATGTATTGTTTGGTTGGGTTTGGCTGTTGTGAGTTTGTGGGGTTTTGTTCATGTTTCTGTTCCACTTGCGTCTGCCTTTATAGTTTGATTTGGTCCACCTGTCTGGTGACACTTTGTCCAGTTTTGCCTCCGATTCGGTCCTGCCTCAAATCCTTGTTAAAAGTTCCTTTTTGAGCCACATATTTCTCAGTTTTCCTGCATTTTTGGGGTCCCCTTCCTTCCTCCTCCCAAGTCACTATGCCCAGACGTGACACTTATATTAAATTGCCCTTTGTAATTTAGTGTATAATCTTCTGAAAGCTTGCCTACTCTTGGTGGACTTCATAAAACTGTGTGGACAAATAATTTGAAATTATCATTAATTATTCTAAGTTTTTATATATTTCAAAAACTTGCAAATAAATGTGTTCTTAGCAAGCCACAGTATGTTTTAAATATAACTGTAGGTTTAGTTATCACGAAATGATATTACATTGGGGGTGGCACTTCTCTGAAGGCTGCCATGTTTGTTTGAGATATGAACAATGGTAAATGCAGCACCTCCTGCTGTCTGTAATGAAAAACTGTTAAATCTTACACAGTGCCCTGAATGCCCTGAATGGAACAGTTCTTTTATTCTTTTAAAATTAAGAGCAAATTTATTGGTGCTTGATGCAACTCATAGTTAAATTATATTTTATAGTGGCTCTATTCCAAAATGTTGTAAGCCTTTATTTTCATCTTTTTTTTTTTTTTTTTTCCACCAAAAATACTTTGTACGGGTGCCAGGGTACTTGGTTGAAAAATAGATAATAGTTCATCGAAAGATCAGCATTAATGTCATCCTAATTTGTTCAAAATGTAAACAATTCCACTATGTGCTGCCTTTATGACAGTCCCAATTTAGTTCCAGCATGGATTCTTCCAGAGGTGTGAGACGTGTGCTTGACGCCGTCAGGTCGTGGAGGTGGAGGAATGTGTTAATCAAAGCTTCATTATGGCTGGGTGCGCGCTCGCGTGCACGCACACGCACACACACTCGACTCGCAGATTGACAATGGGGCCCATTCATGAGAAGAGACTTGACTCTGGAGGGAAGCACAAGCAAGAGTGTCTCTCAGCATTTGGACACATGTAATTGCCATCACTCAGCCTGTCTGATGCTGATAATGGTGCGATGGGAAATTCCTGTCAAGAGTGCTTTCGCAAGCCTTTTTTTTTTTTTTTTGGCAGGCTCTATGTTCCACTGCAGGGCAGTCGAATGCGTTATGGCATGCACACATAGCTGTCATTAAACACAATTTGGAAAAAAAAAAAAAAAACACACAGCATCGAGACAATTAAAACTCACAAGGCAGTGTGTGCGTGCGTGCGTACGTGTGCTCGTCCCTGGCGTCTGAGCAGGGGCTTGTCTGTTAGTTGGACTCGTTGACGGACAGTCTCCACCCTCTCCCTTATTTTTAGTGCAGTTTGAAACGACATGAAATTGAAGAGGAGTAAAAACATGCAAAGAGGGTCTCGCCTGAGCTGGCATAACGTTCCTGTGGTTGGAGCTCAGACTGAAAACGTGTGAGCTTAGCGGATTTCTAACATGTATTTTTTAATGCATTGTGAACGCATTAATGGCAGGAAGGCTTAGTCTTTAAATAAACACTTATTAAACCTCACTTCGGCATATATGTAATGAAGCAAGGTACTCCATGTATAGCACATTGTATAGGACATTGTACGCAGCAATTGTTTTTTTAAAGTTGTTAATCAATAAAGAAGAGTTGGGTGCTTTAAATTTCTGTTTGAACGTAAACAGACAGTTTTGTAAGCTCCAAAATGGGATGAAGTACTTGTATGCTAACATATTCATCTTCAGTATGATTAAGTGTTCACTCTTTTTTCAGGATTAATGGGGACCGCAAAATGTGAAATCTGCAAAGTAGGAATCCCCCAGAGATTTTGTGCATGTGTATGCGGGGCCCAGAATTTTTCAAATATGAAAAGTATTTGAAATGTACATATTTGAGACAAAAATTAGCCCAGTACACATATTCACTTAAATCTTTAATTATTAAACCTCAGACGGTACAATACAGAGAGCCGGAGTCGCTCTTAGAGTGATGGGCCTCAGACTTTGCCCTAGAGTGGAGCTTATTGCTAACCAAACATGATCACACGGAATTCCAGTTTATTACAACTGTGCTCTTTGTACGAGACATGTAATTGGCTCGTGATATCAACCATTGAGGGTAGGAGTTGATTATAATTCCTGTCCTCATTGGCCAGGATCCAATCACGTGTCTTGTAGGATTGAGCTGATTAACTGATGTATTTGAGGGGTTGTATTCCACTCCTGTCGTCATTGGTTGATGTTGTGCCGGAAGCCGATCCCATGTGCGTTAGCAGTCAACTCGTGTGTTTGGTATGCAGTAAACCTCCACAGCGCATTTTGCCTTTTTCTTTCTTTTTTTTTTTTTGATGGAAAAAAAAACACGAAGCACTGAGGGCGTGAAAGATGAAGCGCACAGGGAGGACTGTATTACTGTATAATGTAGACAGTAGTCACATGGAGTACAAAAGGATAAAAAGATATACTTTTATTGCTGCAGGAATCTAACAGTCAAATAACTCAAGTTCCATACATTTTCTCAAACATAAATATTTTTAAGTACACTCCTAAACAGTTTTATGCCATTATGATAAATTAAAAATATATAACAGGAATGTGTTGGAACAGTCGTTGATATACACCATATGGTGATGGGTCAAATACACATGGCTGCGACATACAAGAGTGTTATCATGACAACCACAACCAGAAAAGATAGTTCACTGCTTGTTCCTAGGTCATCATCCCTCACATTATCACAAAAAATTGGGATTACATCGTTGAAAATGTACAACACATGAAAGACAGCATGACTGTATATACACACACACAAACAGGCACACACACTACGTTGACTAAAAAGCCGTACAAGCATGACAATGACATGTTGCATGTCCAGGTCATTCTTTTAATGAAGCAGCGTGATGAGTTTGTCCAAGAAGGGAGAGCGGCGATCGAACAAACACAACTCACTTAAGCTCCGCCCCCTTCAAACCACACTCTAGCACAGAGCATGAGGTCACTCGGACTCACTCGGAATGTCGCCGTACTGTCATGCGGTGGCTTCTGTGAGCAGATCATGGGAGGAAAGCCAGAGCAAACAGCCACTGTGTGACGCTACACGCCGAGGAGCACGCCCATGAAGTCGGAACCATTCTGTATCGTAACGGAAGCACCGCTCGCATTGTCCACAAAGATGGAGGTGTACTGGCCGGCCTTCGAAATAAGTCAACAGATTGTGTAAGTCACTTACCCACCCTAACTGTGTTCTTCCCTGACCAGACAAAACCACCAAATGAAGTCACGGGTCCATAGGTTACTCACCTGAAGCTCGAGGAGTCCCTGAACACTCACAGTGAAGATCCGACTGTTACTTTCCAAGCCAACGATCATCTCCAATGAGCTGGAAGTAAAATGGCATTCACTATAATCGCAAAGATCTTTGCACTGGCATATGGACACTTATTCACTAGCTTTCTGAAAACTTTCCATTGAAAATTTTGCTCAGGGAAGTTTTGTTCGGGCTTGTGTAATCAGGGCCGGCTCACTCGTTAGGTGTAAAATGCAGATGCTAAGGGCCGCGGACTCCGAGGGCCGCTAAACCTCGGGTGATGATCCGCCTTCAATAGCCCCTTTCACACCGCGGGAACTCTTCCGCTGTACCCTGGTAGCGTGAGTTCCCGTTCCCGTTCACACAGAAAAACATTCTGGGTAGGGAAGGTTCCACTAGGACTCTACTCGGAAGCTTCTGAGCTCCTAGTTGCGACTTGGTCTACGGTTTCGTACCTGGGTAGCTCGAGGGGAACGTACTATGCTAACCGTGCTGACTAACCCTAATTTGTCTGTGTGTGTTGTTTCGGTATCAGCAACCGCCGTTACGCTTTGTTTTCACTGTGGCCTGTTGAAATAATGGAAGGAGAGAAAACTGATAGGTGGATGGGTCCTCTGGAACGGACTCTACAGTGTATTGACAGAGAAGAGGACACCCCATTACAATTTGCTTCAACTATGAGAATAGGCGAGTCACTGACGGAATGCCAACCATAAGCCAGCGTGTTTGTGACACAGAGCTTTAAAACATTTAAAAACACACGGACAGAACACCGGCTGAAGAGATTTACATCCCAATGATCTGGATCAGGAATTCGCTCCATTTGGTCCCAGTCCGGGTATTCTTTTATAGCTTTTTGTCGTAAATGAACAACATGCCGAGAGATGCTGAAACGGGAGCCGAAGGGGGAGTGCAAAGTGTATTCAAAGGAATTATTTCGACAATATGAAAGAAGAGTTCAAATTTAAAATGAGCACGAACAGTAAAATAAATGAAGATGGCAAAGGTGAACTCATTTGAAATACTTCATTGGCGCCAAGAAAGAGTAGCGGTTATCACATTGTCTGTCATCTGCGTTGAATTAAGAGTCGAAAGAAGTTTCTCTGTACAATGAAATTCTTACTTTGCTGTCCACACAAATGTCGTAAAAACCCTTGAGTTGTCTTGGTTAGTTGCTTTTATATTTATTATTCTGGTCGTTGCATTTGAAATGCCATTTACCAATGAAATTATTATTGAGATAGCAAAGTTGAAATTATTTTCTGTCTATATTGATGTCAATACATAATTTATTGTTCAATTGAAAAGGTAAATCATCTATTTGTTGTGAAGAAAAGTGAAACATGAGTCAAAGGCTGTTGAAAACCTAAAATTGTGTTTCTGTTGCTTATTCCTACACTTCTATACAGTATCGTATTTTCTGATGTCATTTTTGTAGAGCCCTAGCTCTAACGCAAATGTCAACGTACTTAATGCAACTCATCGCACTGCTCTCATTTGCTTGCTTCCCTGCATCCTAGATACATCATTTTGACAGGGACGCATACTTTTAAATCAACGTGTGTAGACGCAACATTTTTTATAGGGGTGTTTCACATAATAATAAGGTTCATTTACTATGATTTAAATCTTAACAGGTCACTATATAGATATTGAAACAAAAAAAGATACACTTCTTCTCCACCTCTGTATTTTTTTTTTTATTTTTTATTTTTTTTACTGACTGCTTCCGTACTACGTTGGAGGTGTGTTGTGCAACCACATCATCATGCAGCCCGTTCTGGAAAGTCAAATAATGCACACGACACACACCAAAAAAATCTAACTGTCCCTTCATTGTTGAAAGCAGTCTTGTCGCATTTTGCGTGACACACAAAAGCAAAATTTCATTCCATGGATAGCGGACAGGGTTTGACCATCACAGTTATAGTGATTGTGTAAGCATTAAAAGTGGCTTTTCTTTATGGCCCCTCCAAACCACATTGAAGCCATGATTATCTGCCGCTTTCACACTAAATAGAGTCTATTTAGTTGGAAGGCGGCTGTTAATATAGATCAACAATGACACTACAACTGTCCTCGTTCTCTTGCGTGCGAACATGATTTAAATAAGCTAACCAGGAAAAATTCTTATTGAAATATTGATCCTGGAATTAAATCATATGTACCTCTTTCAAGTTTAGAAGCTGCCAACATTTACAATAGTTTTCACAAACGTGAGTAAGAACCAGTGAGCATAGATTAATATTAAACTTAATATTACAACAAATGATCATTTCAAATATTCATTCTCTGCCTCAACGGTGTACTGCTCGCTCTCTGTGGAGAGAGGGGGTACATTCGTTGTTATAGCCCCAGAGAAGTATGTCAAAAAAAGTGCACGGTGAAGAAAACAAGAGTGGTGCCAATCGCAAATTTGAAGCTTTTGCTCCTTTAGGTTTTCCCGATTAGATGTCATAACAGCACTGCAATTTGCTGGCAACCAGTTCAGGGTGCCCCCCCCCAAGTGCCCGAATTCAGATCCATCACGGACGGATGGATGGATGGATGGATGGATGGATGGATGTCGTGACAGCAAGTCACTCACGTGATTTGTTTGCCAGCAACAAAACAGTCATGAAATGTCATTTAAAATGTGTTGCAACCAATTAAGGGCAATGTTAAAACCTCAACTTCTCTTGTTAGAATCTGCTACTTGTCTATGGAGGTTGTGAAATAAATTGCAAGAAATAAAAACAAAAAAATGAGGTGAAATGCAGCTGAAGACACAGAAAAGACATCACTTCAACCATGTACCTGCACCTCAAAGTGAAAAAGCACTTTAGCGTATACAAATGTACATACTATAAACTCACAAGACAGATGGTTTGAGAGGGGAATTAGGGAGTCTATCTAGAACAAAGTTGAGAATCTATCTCTAAACAGAGGGAGCGCACGAGTTAAGACACCACTTAACTACTGTCCTTTCATCACTTTTCAAGAACTTCCATAGTTTAGCTTCTGATAAACAACAACAATCAATCACGGTCACTTGGCCTTCATAGCCATTCTTGCAATTGAATGGAATAATAACAAGAACGACACTACCCACAAAACTGCCATTGGCAGGTAGAGTCCCTTCTCCAATATAAACACTACGTTATTTTGCCCTCGACAAGAGTGACTCTTGTTTCCTGAAGCATGGCTCCAATTTAGAGAAAAGGACAAGTTAAAAATCAACAAGTCTATTAGGTTAAGCGAAGACAGTAAATGGTTCGTTGTGTGTAAATGTGAGAGTGAAAGATCATTTTTCTTTGTATGCATTGTGATTGGCTGGAGACCAGTCCTGGCTGTGCACCTTAACCGAGGTAGCGCAACCATGACCCTGATGAGGAGAGGTCCTACGGAAAATAGATAGAAGGATCGATTAATGAATTCCCAACTGTGTTTTTTTTTTTCTCCTCCTGATGACCTGCAGTGTTTGCTTTGGTTTGAGGGGGCACATCATCCAAGACATTCAGACACGGGTACTTCCCTGTGTCATTTGAAGATGCATCATGTGCTTTAAGTACACAAGATAGCCAGGCTTCATCTAAATTGAGACAGCGTGAACTTTTGAACACGATTTCAAGTGCAGCGGTGGTAAGCAGTAAAATGACACTCTTACATGGTCAAAGTAAACGAATAAGCAAATGGAGAATGTCAGGAATGTTACACCGCGCTGGCAGTCAGATTTATTAGCTTCTGAGTAAGTATCAAAACATTTCATTGAGGTGATGCATGGGAACCTCATGGATAAAATGTGCCTTTGTAATTCAGGAATTCGATGTTTTCAGGTCATACAAAACTTTGGACTTTGAATCCCCACAATGCACGATACCATGCGAGAGTTCAATATTGTGAAAACGGAGGCGTTGCGCTTGCGTATTTCTCCTCACTTTCTATTTTGTCTCTTATTCCGAAAGAAGGGGCAGACTCAAGAAAGAAACAAACAAGACCTTTTGTTGTACATGTGAAAACTGTCTGAAGACGATTCATAAAAAGAGCTTAGGAAAAATGATCCCTCTTCTGCCCAAATCTTATACTTTTAACTTTTTTTTTTTTTTTTTTTAGGAACCATAATTCTTTTCAAGTTGGGATGGTGTGTAAAACAAAATTAAAAAAATACAAGGCGTAGGGAATTGATTTCAAACTATTTTAAATTGAATGCAGAAGAAAGGCAATATATTTAATATATGTCATTATTAATTAGATGCTTAAAAAACAGTTTGGAACATGACCCAGGTGGACAGCTTAAGTCGAGGTTAGTGTCATGATTGGGAATAAACACATGGATACACGGCTAGCCTCGTCCTGTCATCGACCTCACTTTTCTTGGCTGGATTATTTACATCTGATTAGTACTTAAAAAAAAAAAAAAAAGATTTGACATAATTCTCATCTTGCTCAGTGTTTTGTTTGAAAATGGCAAAGTTCCTCTTAACTAATTTGGATAAGGATATTGAAATGTTACCCAAAATATTACATGTACATTATGAAAAGTTGCACGATAGAAAACGGATTATTATAGAACCCTTCTTTATTTCATAGGAGGAAATGTGTAAAAGTAGGAAGGTGAGCGGCAGAGCACGTGTCTGGCATTCAAGCATGCACCTTCACTCGTCTAAATGTGTAATACTTACGTGTATCTGTGGCAAAGTGACTCGATGCAGATTAATACACGGATATTATCCCTGGCTTTCAGCTGGGTCTTGCTTCTCTTCACCTCACTGTGATCTGAGAAAAAGTCCATATTTAAATGTTGCTTTCAATGTAACACTTCTGTGCTTACCATAGAAATTGTAGCATTTTAAAGATGTGGACTGTGCAGAGATTTGAAATTAATAAAATGCCATTATTGGCATTGCCTTGTGACCGCAGGTAACCAATTCAGCGGACCAGAGTACCGTAATTTATGCATGGAGCACCAAGGAAACTTACACAAACTTACATTACTGTAATGTGAGTTGTTTGCGGTCCTTGTACAAGCACAGAGACAATCTGTGATTAATTTTTGGCTTGATGTTGAAAAAAAAAATACATCTGTTATTAATTTATTTTTTTCAAGTGAGCCTTCTGCTCCTTTCTTCATAGTTTAAAAATGGTGTTTAATGCTGTGGCTTAAAAGTCAATTACACATAAAGTGAGTGGTAACTCTGAACATCTTGACATATACTTAAGTGGTCCCAAAATTCAATTTCATTCGATAAACTGGCGGGCGGACAGCTGGACAGACTGGCAGACGGTTACCAATGTGCACATTAGCAGAGAACTGGTAGATCCCTGTGATGGGAGCAGTGAATCTGCCTGTTGACTGGTCCATGCCTGACCCTCTCAAGAAGGCTCCTTTGGCTGGAGGCTGAAAACATATAAGATTCAGGATCAATGTTGTAGAAATACATTTTGTTTTGAAGAGGAAACTCATGTCTGAGAGAAGGAATTAGATTGTGCTTGGGCAAATTTTAGACTTTAAATCCCAGAGTAAAAGGTCCAATAGCAATCAAGCAAGATGAGACAATCTTGTCTATTCCGAAAAATAATAATAATAATATATTAGTTTGACACATTTAATGATGTGTCTCAGATTTATGATGTGATTTGATTGTTTTTTTTTTTCTCTGCACATGCTAAAGCCAAACCCTATTAGGTATTCACTGACTCATCCGTCTCATGTGTTTACAGATCATACGTCGGTATGTCACTGTTTGTGTTTTTTGGAGAACTTAAATGAAGATTTCATTTTCCAGGTTTATTCGGACGCAACTGAACTGCTTCAGGTATTAAGTAGAAGGGGTTGATACAAACAAAGCAGAAGAAAACTAGTATTTGGCTCAAAAGGACTAAAAGCTTTCATTGTGGGACCATGTGTTTTTCAGTTATCCAAGTATGTCACAACTACACAGCTAGCCCCAGCCTGTCCACCTCCATCTACTGTATAAAGAATCTGCTATGCTAGCGTCAACAGGCTTCTTCCACTACAGCTAGCTGTTTCTTACAGTGTCTATTTCTGTTCAGTCCAAACTGTATTCCAAGTCACAGACAGAGTGGCTTTTGTGTGGCGTCCAGAGAGTGATGTGTGGAATTGAACTGATATTTTTGACTGCTTGGTCTTTGGGTGGAACTTCGGGTTTTACCAGTGCCAGTTACCACTGAAGGGATGATGCCACATGCAATCCAAACAATGACTACTACAAAACACAAAACCCTTCCCACTACTGGCTAAAAACTGAGAAGCAAACGGTTGAGAAAAACAGTTTGCGAACTCTTTCAGAAGAATATGGACAAATCTTCAAACTGTGTCCAAATGTTCACAAGAAAATCACATTTAAAAAGTGCAAAAAGTAAAGACAGTACGACGCTAACTGAAAGTGTCTTTTTGTATCACATCGTTTAACGTTTTCCATGAGCAACTTACTGTTTGAAAATTCTGGAGCTCCATCAAAGTTTTCTTGTCAACCACCGTGGGTCCCTTCAACTTGCAATGGAAAGCCTCATCGATCCTCCGGTAGGACGTCATGCCCTCCTGCAGCGTGAGGAGAGCTACGGGCAGTTGGCTGGAAGCGGGTTGTCTATCCACTGCCACGGCCCGTCTCTCTGTAGCTTCTGTTACGAGATCATCATCCAAAAGAATCAGGTAGTGCTTTCCTAAGACGTACAGATTAAGTGTCCTGTGGCTGGACGACCAACATATTTCTACCTTTTATCATGTCTTTGAACTCTTGAAGAAGAACTTCCTGGGTCACCTCAGCTCCAGGTGAGCCAGGTGGTCCTTGTGGACCCGGAGGACCTGGAGGACCAGGTGGGCCTGGCTAGTGAAAGACGGACACAAAATGATTGAAGTCACATTTTAGAATAGCAAACCTTGCGTCTAGTATCTGTTGGTGGCATAGGTGGTGTTATTGTGTGGAAAAGTGGCAGCTGCCCCCCTGATCTTGTCACTCCAACTGTTCCGCCTACAACGTCAAAGAATCTATCTGTATTCACAAGAAAATGGTGATTAATGTTCCTTATATTGTCTGCATTGTGCGTGTGTTTTGACTTCAATCCCCCGCCTTTCAAAATGTAATAGTTGCGTCCAACAGAACTGCAAACTTCATGTGACCAATTCCCATGTGCCTTTTTTCAAGCGGCCATGCTGGCAGGAAAGTAGCAGTGGCAGGAAAGGGTTTCACTATGGAGGGCCGTGATAAAATTTGCATTTGTCAGTCAACGCTCCAGCCGACTGAATTCATATGCTCCTTCCATACAAAGAACACTACTAGATACAGTAAATGTGCAAGAAAGGTAAGTTGCATGTTACAGATCCCAATCAAATGGCGGGAATGCTTTTAAAAGCTACCTCAATGGCATATGGGGAGAACTACAATGGTGGGTCCTTTGGAAGGTGTGGAAGTTTAGAAATGTTGGTAATGTGGTCTTGCTTGGCTTAATCTTTGAGACAAGCAACACAGCACTAACAGAGGCCAAACCGTAAGCTTGTGAGGCATCCCGCCTCTGTTGCTGTGGGCTGGAAGAATTTGCCAATCAAGCCGCAAGCTCCATAGTAGGGGAGCCGCGTGAATTGCTGGATGTCTCGGCCTTGCTGTCGAGCGGGGACATCAGATCGTGAAGCGATCGGTGTGTGAAGACACCTGGTCCGATATTAGTTTATTTATATTTCTTTCTAACACTGTGCAGGTCGAACGCCATGACATTTTGTTCTGTGCACGCTTTAGCGCACTACAATGACAAATAATATCTGAATGTGAAACAGCAGTCAGCTTTCCATTTGCCAACTTAGAGAATGGCCCCGAGGCAAACTGAACTAAAAGTTTCCAAAATCCCACCAAGTACTGGGCGGGATGGCCCGTGCGGATGTTAAACCACCGCCCAAAAACTCCTTGCCACTCCAGGTAAAACTGTCTAGGACTGCCAGCAGTTGGCGGAACACCGATAAAAAGAACAAGGGTCACATGGTAAACAAACGAGACAACAATGAAGTACGTCTTTCTTCATGTCAGGTGTCTCCTTATAACAAAAATAAATAAAAATTTCCATTCTGGAAGGCACTATTCTATGTCCAAAAATGGTTAAGTTCGGGTAGTGTAATGTTTGGTTGGGGTTAGTTGTTTTTTGGGTTGTGTGGGTTTTGTTTATGTTATTAAGTTCATGTTTATGTTTCTCGCGCGTCTGCCTTTCTTGTCTGTGTCTCGTTAGCTTGATCTCGTCGACCTGCCTGTTTACCTGCCCCCCCACGTGTCATCCAATCCGCTTTCTCTGCCTCTTGTTCCCTTCCAGGTCTTGTGTGTTTCCCTAATCAGTTTTCTTGTATATAAGTCCCAGTTTTGGGTTCAGTTCTTGAAGGGTCATTGCTTATTTTCCTTGCTGCTATGCCGTCACTCTGCTGTTCCCCGTGAGTTCATTTTAGTTTCTAGCTCGATTGCTACTTAGCCCAGTTTTTGCTATTTTGTTGTTCCTGCCTCGTTTACTTATTCAGCCTTCATTTTTGAGCCACTTACTCTCAGTTCCTGCTTTTTTTTGGGTCCCCCCCTGCTCACCCCACCCGCCGTGACAGGTAGCCTACTATTGCCCTTGGTACACCAATGAAAGGATCCCGGAATGTGTCATGGTATGGATCAGTAAATTCAAGTCTATTTCATCTCAACAGGAGATATTAGCTAACCTGAAGTATATTTGGGTTCAAATTTGAAACAGTATGACATTTTCTGCCATCTGCTGGGTTTACCAGTGGTCTTTTTCGTTTACGACATTTTGCTGGGAAGTTGCCAACTGGTCGCTTGACAAAGTCCATCCATGATCCCAATGGATCCACTCTCTGGTTGTCAGAAACCTGCAAAAAGAAGGTACATGTATTCTGATTTTGTTAAAAAAAATAGATAGATAGATAGATAGATAGATAGATAGATGGATGGATGGATGGATGGATGGATGGATGGATGGATGGATGGATGGATGGATGGATGGATGGATGGATGGATGGATGGATAGATAGATAGATAGATAGATAGATAGATAGATAGATAGATAGATAGATAGATAGATAGATAGATAGATAGATAGATAGATAGATAGATAGATAGATAGATAGATAGATAGATAGATAGATAGATAGATAGATAGATAGATAGATAGATAGTGAGCATATACTGATCAATGCAACACTTGAACTATTTTCCATGACACAGTAAACGACAAATTAATAAACAAAATACCTTGTCTCTCTTGTGTGGACTGTCTACTGTAATGTTTTCATATGAAGTGGATTAGTTCTGATTAGGATAAAAATCATGTTTGTAATAATTTATCTGGGTAAACAAATTTTAGAGGATTATTTTTTCCAAACAGGGAAAATTGCTTTTATATAACCACACCCTTCAAACTTAAAATTGAAACTTGTGAACAGCTGTACAAAACACAATCAGTAGAAAATACAGGACAAAAGCCATGCCAAGAGTTTTTTTTCTCAATAAAATGTGTTTAATTCAACAAATGGAAATGCGAGCATTACAATTATGCTGCTTCCTATTGATTTGGAGGGTAAAACTAAGATATACAGACCACTTTTGTCCGCATTTCTTGAAACAATGGCTTCCAAACAAATTAATTACCCAAATAATCATCAAAACTAAACTAAACACTAAACTCGGGTAAAAACTGATTGTAATAAATCATTTGACACCATAATACGTATGTGTCAACACATTAAGATGGCATTTGTCAAGTTAAAGTTTCATTCATTGTCATTTATTTGTGAGGTAAAAAGTACCCTCCTGAATTTAACTCTTGTGCAGTATTTTTTCCTTTTTTTTATCTTTACTGCAAAGGCATTTCACATAAAAGGGAAAGCATTGAAATGGCACGAGGGAGCTCAGATTTCAGCTGATGACAACATGTCAAGGGTTAAACACATCACACTTACACATCAGCTACCTCATACTCGTTGGGGTAAATAAACACGCTGGGCTAAAACCCACACATACACAGTGGACCCCAAGGATACGGCATCCCTGGCTTTTTCACCTTAAGAATTGCAATACTACGTTTTTTTTTCCGTCCCCTTTCTCCGGCATTTTTCCCACTTTACTCCTCAAGATGTATGTAAGTATTTATGTTGTTTTGCCTCCCATTTCAGGCTTTTTTAGGTAATTGATTAATGAGATATTGCACCAATCTGGCTCTTACTGCATGCATAAATAATGCATGCATTGATAATATTTTGCACTACATGATATTTTGCACTGTATTATTAGCACCATTGTTTCTGTTTATTGTTTTATTGCTATTTTTTCATTGCTATTTATCTATTTGCTCAATTATGGAATGTAGTCTCTTGCTCTGGAAGTGAACAGAATAAGAATTTCATTGTGTGGTATAATAATACTATACATATGACAGTAAAACTCTTGAATCTTAAATCTTATTTTCTGTTTGCATCAAACTGCCTGCTCTGCAATGCGTCACTAAGATGCTGGTCTGCTATTAGTCAGTGTCACGGTGTCACTAAGATGCTAAGAGGCTAAATTATTGTTCATTTTAAGATAGGCTAGTGGTCTTTATAAACAAACATCAATTTTGTAAAGCTAATTTTATCTATCCAGATATTTCATTGGGATGCATTGTCAAATCCTATTTTCCCTAACAGCCTCAGAGAAACAAAAACAAAGTAAATGATTTCTTGGCATGCGGAGAGATGGTTGACAAGAAAAAATAAAAAAACTTTACAATGCATATCAGTGTAGTGGACTGTCGGTACTTGTTTATATTAAGATAACAATCGAGTGATTTAATATTGTTGAGCTACTATTAAATTTGTGTACTTATCTGAAACAACTCACTCCTAAGTTACTACATGGCCTCCATTAGCCACAAATGAAATTTTCCCAGATATTTGGACACAATATTTTCACGTATTACTCTGTGCATTGTACTTTATGTCAAACGAGCGCCTGAAAGGATTCCAAATGCTTCAATCTTAAGTAGCCTTTCACCAACCGTCAAAAGCTTGCAGTCAAGATAGATGAGGAGATAAAGACGAGCCATGAAAGGTGAGGCGTCTGAAATGGAATTTGTTTAGGTTTGGCAGCAGGACGCAGATCACTTATCTGCAAAACCAACACATTTTTTTTCACTGTACAAGACCTGCCTCTTGTTCCACTGCAATAAAAAAAAAAAAAAAAAAAGTGGCGTCTTGTTTGCCTTCTCAATGTGCTGGAATCAAAACACGTTTTT
Source organism: Hippichthys cyanospilos (assembly GCF_059441005.1). Classification (NCBI taxonomy): domain Eukaryota; kingdom Metazoa; phylum Chordata; class Actinopteri; order Syngnathiformes; family Syngnathidae; genus Hippichthys; species Hippichthys cyanospilos. Next base: position 16,878,213 of record NC_142370.1, read on the forward strand.
CCCTCAAATATTTCAAGTTTCTCTTCTGACAGCAGACTAAATAAACAAGTTAACATGCTGGATTTTCTTCTGTTTTGGTTATGCTTCTGATGCTGTAAACACACAAAGGCAATGAAAATGAGAAGTTATGAGATTACTTTTTTGGGCCCAATAGTTTCCATAAATGGTACACTTTGAAAGGGATGGTGTGCTTGTGTGTGTGTGTGTGTGTGTTTTGTAGCCAATTCTCTGTTAACATAAAAACTGTAAAAAATAAAATTGACCTCTCATTTTTACTTAGTAGGTGATGAACAGGCTGACATATTTGGATTCCAATGTTGTCATTATTGATTCGCTTGGCAACCAAACAATGTCAGGCAGACTGCAGGGTGTCTGCAATACAAAATTTTCTGGGCAAAAATCCATTATGGTAAAAGCTTTATAGGTCATTGAGTTTGAATGCCAGCGTATTTATTAGTAACTCCATATAAGTTATGTAACACCGTCTGCTTTCTGGCTCGTCTGCCAGAAAATTGTCACTAATCGCAATATAAATACAAAAACATATAAAGCTACTTAAATGTTTTTGCAATAAATTGTGCCTATGCTTTTATTTTGAAAATAAATATGCTGGGTTTTTTTTTCATGACATTAAGGCCTTGTCTACACCTAGCCGGGGTTCTTGCAAACGGGCGGTAAATGTTCCCGTTTTGCTCTATTTGCTTATTTGCTATAAGTGGTCGAGCTTTTTTTTTTTTTCATCAAAAGCGAATATTTTAAAGTCTCCGGCCCAAGATTTGCCCATGTCTCCAGTTTCGTGGTTGCGTGTGTGACCAGTTTCAATGGAAATTTGCGTCATCGCGCTACTCTTTGTATCCCGCCGAAGACCAGATACCAGTGATGTCAAAGGCGGAAGTTTTTTCTGATTGGACTGAATTTGCAACATTACTGCCACCTAGCGACTTGGCATGCTTGTACACGAATTTGAAACTGCACTACGAGGTTTCTTATAGACGTGACTTTTTTAAATAAACAACGACGATGAGGAGAATATGCGGATTGTTACACGTGTACAAGGCCTAAGAAACAATAAATTAGATTTGCTGGTACCTGTAATACCTTTACATACCCTAATGAGTTCTTGTAGTACTGTTTTAGAGAGCATCAATTAAGTGGTGTATATACGTAACACTCCAGTTCAGTTTATGACCGGAACAAGGAGATCAAAACATATTTCTACTTTACAATGAATCTCAGTCAGCTGAAGAAAATATTTCCATTTTCTTTTGCCTTGAAATGTTGTTTTGTAACTATGTATATAAATAAAGCTGCCTTGTCTTGCCTTGTCAGACGTGTGAGTCACTATAGCATTGATTTTGCCAACATAATAAAGACAGCATATCATTAACAGGTATTCACTCGTATTCTATTCTTGTTATTCTAACACATTCATAGACACACACCCACGCTAACACAATAATTAAATGAATAAAATTTTACCCCTCAAGGATTTTCTGATCTCAAGGATGAATGCCAACTGCTAAGGTAATTATCACCTTAATTCATGAGCTAAAAAAAATCACTGTAATTACTGTATAAACGAATTAATCCTCATCTTGTTCCTTTATAATGTTTCTTCTTTCCAATTGTGAAGCATTTCAGCACAATGGAATTCTGAATTCATTTCCTTTACACAACATGCATCATTGTTGTATTTTGGTATTAGAGAACTGCTATAGTCTGGTTATATTGCAATGCAAGAGTTACTGTGATTTCCATCTCATACATGCAGTTTCGCATCCTAGAGGATCAAAGCGAAAAGAAACTGTTATGTCACGTGCCGCGTTCTGTCTTGATGACCAGAGTTCCGGAGTTGGAGAAGGTGGTGTCCGGACTAGGTTGAGGTCCGAGAGAATTAGGACCGCTGACTTCTTGGTTCCTGCAAGTCTCGAAGAGTGAAAAGAGGGGCAACAATTCTTTTATGCAATTCGAACTAGATTTTGATTGCATTGATGTTTTCAAGTGGGGATGGAGAGGACCCTGGAACCAGTCTGACAGTTGACAAAGATCGCAGAGGCTGTATCTTTGATCATTCCCGGATACGCCAGTGCCTTGGAAGTGGCCTCATCAGTCAACAGCTCGTCGTGAGAGAATGTGTCAAGAGGTCTGCCTGAGGATACGAGGATTTATATCTGCTCAAACAGCATTTGCCATGCTCGGTGTTGCTCCAGGACATGGCACATATAAACTAATCTGGAAGTGAACCAGAACAAGTTTGGGGCCATTTACAAAACACAGATGAAAATGTGACATTCATAACTGTATTTAATACGGCCATTTGAAGCGGAATTCCTATATTTACAGAAGCAGGGAACTGGCAAGTAACAGAGAGTGCCACAGGGTATTGACTTGTGCAAGTACAAATGTACATGAGTTTGCAAGTATGTTTAAATGTACTTGCAAATACGCATGTTCAATCGTACTGGCAAATACATGCAAACATACTGTTCTTGCCGTTATCCTTAAAACATTTTTCACTCTATGTTTACTCTGCAATTTCTGGGACCTGAGGTCAAATCCACACCGCCTTCCGGTATGGAGTTTGCATTTTCTCCCTGAGCCCGCTTGGGCTTTCTCTGGGCGCTCCGGCTTCCTCCCACATTCAAAAAACATGCATGGCAGGTGAATTGGACACTCTTAATCGCAGGTGTAATGCTCCAGTCCTCAATGGTCAGTATCCCGCATGTTTTGCTGATTTCTCTCCCCAAAACACCTAATTCAAATGATAAGTTCAAGCAGGAGCTTGAAAATGATCCTGATCATTTGAATCAGGTGTGTTTGAGAAAGACGCACAGAAAACATGCAGGTTACCGGCTCTCGAGGAATAGTGTTTGACTCCTATGCTCTAAATCAGGCATGTCCAAACCGGGTCCTCGAGGGCCACCTGTCCTGCATGTTTTTGATGTTTCCGTCATCCAATGCGGCTGATTCAAATGATCAGGTTTGTTGTCAGGCTTCCGCTGAGCTTGCCGATGAGCTGATCATTTGAATCAGATGTGTTAGGACGACAGAAACCTCCAAAACATGCCGGATATGCGGCCCTCGAGGACTGGGTTTGGACATGCCTGCTCTAAATTGTCCCGAGGTGTGATTGAGTGTGTGAATGGCTGTCTGTCTATGTGTGCCCTGCAATTGGCTGGCAACCAGTTCAGATTATATGGAAAATAAAGCTGAAAGCTAGCATGAAACCTTTACTCTGGGATTCCATCTTAGGCATCTTCTGTACTTTTCCATAAATTTTGATCAACTTTACAAGTACTAAAGCACAAGTTGACGAATAGGACGAGAGAGCTGTTTTGTTTCTGATTTTTTTAAAAAAGTGTTGCACAGCAGGCTTAAGGACAGATAGACAGGATGATGAAGAGTCTAATAATCCTCTTGTTATTTTCCATGCCAGTGCTCCTCCCTGTGCAGTCATCCATGCATGGCTGGATGGGGATCACACCGTGTCCATCACATCCCGAGAGGAAGGGATCCCGAGGCAGTGCAATGCTTAAGAGCATCCTTGCTAATCTAAGTGCATTCAATTTGCTGACATGAGACAACTAATCTTATTGAGGTTCGCTGTTGTGAGTGTTTGTGACTGTTTCTGTCCAAAGAAGAAGTGGAAGAGCAATGTGAAATCCCACCCTTATTTTCAGGACAAATACACATCAAGATCAATCAACATCTGCATATTTCATCAAAGTTCTGCTCAGAAAGCAAAGTTGCCTTTGTGACACATATTTCAATTAAGTAGCAACAAGAGGCATTAGACAATAATGTGATATGTAAAGGAAGCAGACTCAAAATCAAATCAGTAACACTGCAATATCGCCATACGTGTCACCCCTTGGTATTACCATCAAATATGGAACAAGAAGAGTGTTCTGACAGAGGTTGATCCAAAATGTCAAGCAGAAATCACCAGTGATGAAAGAGAGGAAACAAAAGGCTCATTTTAGGCTAAATCCAAGCATTTATCAACACGCTGTGAGTGATGTTTGTTTTACCTCTCCCAATTACAGTCATTGCAGATTCCTTGGAGCGCTCAACAATGACAGATTGCTCTCATCTTCTGTGTGGAGAGCAATGAGCCTTCCGTTCTCCTCAAGGGTTTAAGATGAGACAAGGAGAAGGGTCGGGGAGCATTGCATTTGCTTGAAATGTACAAGTCCACATCTCATTTTTGTGATCCCAGTACCTTCAAATGGAAAATGATCTGAGGTTTGGCCACAGCGAGCGGCCCACGTGCGGGACTGGTCATCCTGAAAAAGCCTTTCCAGTTGGCATGAGAAGGGAAAAATTCAAACGTGGAGTGTAAATGTTTGGCTCGTTTGACAACACACATTTCACGCCAAGACACCGCTAACCAGACGTTGTTTTCCTTGCCGTGTGTTGAGCGATGAACTTACTAAATAAGCAGTCTGACTTGTTTCATGGCACATTTTTGCCTCTGAAGACAGAAAAGTGTGACAACTTGAGCTAACATTTTGTAGTTTATGCAAAGCTAGAAGTCAGGTTGTCATCAGAGGTGACACATGGCAAAAACCCTCTTCTGGCATTTAACTGCATCTTGAGGGGGCCGTTTACATGACAACCTTCTCGTGTTGTCAAAAGTTTCAAGGACAGATGACTGAGTTGTTACAACAATGTTTGGTCGCAGGTTGCAAGTAAGAACACAATATCGCTTTGTAAAGATTACAAACGTGCACAAGAGCGACTTGTCCCCTTGAGTATTTTAACAGACTTTGCAAAGTGTGTTTATAATCTGATGTAATTTGTCAATCTGGCACACTTCCAATGTGGTTTGCCATTGTTGTGCCTACATATACAAAACATCTCACATGGCCGCACGTCAGTGCTGTTTTCCATCCTTCCACTAGATTGTGTAAAGTGGAGTGATTGTAGGAGTTGAAAACAATGTTAGGGGAGAGGGAGCATTTGAAGGAGAGCAAATCCCTGTTAAGGTGTTCTCTTTCAGGATCCATTCTAACGGGTTTTGTGAGGACCTTACACAGCAGGTTGTCCCACTTTCCAGGGCCGTAACACCCCCCCCCCCCCGATTGGATGTCCCAGACACAGCGGAGTCAGACTGCGTCTTTGAACGACAGAATCAATTGACTGGGAAGAACACTGCCACGGTTGTCAAAATATCCACCCAGCTAACGTTCACAGGAATGACATCATGACACCGGGGCTACTATGGTGGATTTCGGGTAGGGTAGGTGGCCATCGGGAAGGTATTTGTGAAAACAACAAGACACTCCAGAACCTGTGGGATGGGACGTGAGCGAAATCTGAGTGGGATATAATCTTTGTCGGACTAAGAGTTGACACGAGGTCATTCTTCATTGGCTCTGCTTTTACAGGATAGACCAAGCCAAATAAACAGCAGTGGACCACAACCACCTACACGGTGCTTTATAGATACAAAGGAGGACTCACTGCCTGTTTCCACGGGAGTAAGATTCCAAAGGTAGGGGCCAACGGGAAAGAAAGCCACTATATAGGACAGTATGAGTTGTACGCCAACATAATGGGTGGGCTGAAAGCAAACAACTGAGCCTGTTGGCAAGCACTCACAAATATTCATAGTCAGTAATAAACCAATAAACAAACACACAGTCTTTGGTGCCCTTGTGCCAGGCGTACACATACATACATACATATACACACACACCCCCCCCCACACACACACACATATATATATATATATATATATATATATATATATATATATATATATATATATATATATATATATATATATATATATATATATATATATATATATATATATATATATGATATTGCTTAAGGAAGTTTAATGAATTTACCCTTGGTGACCACAGCTGCCACAGACTCCTTGATCAGAGACAGTTTGGTGCTGTGGGACACTAAGGGATGGTCTCCGGGAACTAATGATTCACACTCCTTGTGAATTGACAGTTTGAAGTCTTTGCTGTGCCACTAAAATCTGGAAGGGACATTGGTTGATAACCTGCAGGTTTGGCATCCTTGGACTTTGTCCATTTAAGAAGAGTTTCATTTACCGCCTCACTTGTCTCAACCATGTTGATATTTGACATTAAGCTAAAGGATGACATTCGACTTGATTGCTGATCAGGCTAAATCGAGAGGGCATGTTCGTGTGGACGGGCGGATGCTTTGTTGTTTTGTCAACTAAACGTAGATATGTAAGATATGTAAGATATGTAAGATATGTAATTACACAACGCACCACAAGCGATCAGATGAGTAAAAGTGTGAGCGCCAAGTGTCAATGAAAGACGAAAGCCTCATCACCTTTTTTACGTGTGGAAAACCATGTCATTCCTGTCTGCCATTAGACATTGACATTGACACGGTCCTTATTTGCCTCCATAGTAGTTGGAGGACATTCACACTAGACTTCACACTAATTGATGCTCTGATCAGCCTTCAGCAGTGCACATTCCTGGCATACCCGTGGAAGTCATCCATTAAGAATTTCACACATTTCGATGCATCCTGCTGAGGTTTGACCTCAGAGGTCACACCTGTCCCCCACAACCGTTTCGCTTTTCTGCCCCGGGACTACAAAATGGTGATAAATCTGTTCATGTCACTTATCTGCAACCTTTTCATCAAAAAAGCAATAGTAATATGGCACACTGAATCTTAATTGTTCTGGAGTGTTTTACTCACTACCTTGGGTATTCCAGACTCTTCTTCGCTGTTGGACAAAGTCACGTTGTAGGTTTCTGTGTGTTGCAGTGGCGTCTCCTTCAGCTTCTTCCTCTCCTTTTTAGCTTCTACTCCACTCAAGAGGAAATAAGTCCAACAAATGCAAAGCGCCACAACCAGGGAAGCAGTCCCACACCGCATCTCCACAAGATTTCACCAGGATCCTGATGGGGACAGATTACACTGAGGGAAGCGTCTATTCAAAGATGCTCACCAGCCCCCAGCGTCCTGAATGATGAGAAGGAGGCAAAAAGTCCAAGAGACAGTCACACTGACTTACTGCAACTGAGCCCCCCGCCCGCCTCACCCTACTTCGGCCACTTGCTGCAGGCTTACTCAACTATGAAATGTTTCAGGCAGAATGCTCCGAGGGAATGACATGTGGGCTCGGACCTGACAGCAAATAAACCCATTAGTGAGATTTTTCACGCTTTCTGCTCTGTTGGGGGGTGAGCTCAAAGATGGGAGGTAGCGGGGGCAAAGGGATACACTAGAAGAGGCAACAGCAGAGAGGAGGGGGTTCAAAAACTTGAGGCTATGCAGCGGCTGCTTCTTGTTCTCCCTGCGCAGTGGATCCGGCCGGCAAAGTGATGACTAAAAGACAGAGGTCAGCCAAAGTCGGGGGGTTGTGAAAAAGATATTGCTGCTGTCTTTGACTGGGTGGGACATTTGGACACAATGGTGGGAGGTCCAGTCTTCCAAATCTCTTCCCAGTGGTTCCTCTTGAGTATTCCTTAATCCTATCACAGGATCGAAACACAATCTTCCTACCGCATGACACTCAGGTGCCCTGGTGGTTCGCTGAAGGTTGCCTCCCCCCGGCACACTCACATCTGTTTGGCATCAGATGCCAGGAATGAGTTTTCTCGGTGCTCTGTGTGAATCCATGTTCTCTCTGTTCACTTTCTGAGTGTTGAGGAGGGACCGCGGTGGAGTTTTTATCGTGAGTCATCCTCCCACCCCTCTCCTTTTCTACTGTTGGCAAGCACACGCGCTGGCCCAGGTCTGTTCTCTATCACCTGAAGCACTTGAGATTCTTTGGAAACAACTTGTTTATGCACGAGAAGTGTGTTCAGACATGTGGATCTCCAAAACCCGAGATCGGAGTCGCGTTGAGCGGATACGTATATTGTCTCTTCAATCCATGAAAGAGGTGAAGCTAAAGAGGGATTAAAAAAAAAAAAAACTAATAGTGTGGCGACATCCTAATTACGACAATCGGTGCAGATAGGTAGGCTGGAGTCACATGTTATTGTTGTTATACATTTGAGCATTGTGCCACCTGGCGGCAGCAACGTGAAGTAAAGTCATTAAACCTCACCCAAGGTAAAGGCAAGGGGTCGACGCCATAGAAATGAAATCAATTAAAGCCTACGTCAGACATCGCCATATTCTTTAGGCTAATGTGGAATCATAATTCCACGCGAGCCCGTGAGTTCCGCAACCCATCAACAAAAACAGCCTCCAAACAAATAACTCTTTTCGATTTCACTTTGGCCTTACTGTTCGAACAGCACGAGATCGAGCATCCCTGAGAAACTGGGCCGGTTTGAAAGGGCGTGCCCTTCCAGGGGTTTCGTTCTTCGATTACATTCAGTCACTTATAGACATAAGAAATAAGATGAAGATGTTGACGGGGAGGGGGCTATTTTAGGAGTTGTTAAAGTTACTAGTTTAGATCACATTTAGTAATTGTATTTACAACGGCTACAGTTGCGTTTTATTTCACCAGTTATTGTTAGTTTTTTTGTTCGTAAATCATTCCAAATTTCGTGGGGGGCGTGTCGTATAGCCAAAACTGTGGCCTTATTGCGAAAGTCCAACTTCCTTCTGCGACTTCCTGTGTAGTTCGTCACACTCACAACTTGACGACGTTCAACTATCGTGCCAAACCGCGTGACGTATTTCTTATTGGAGAACTTTCCATCTGATTTTTTGAGATTGTTACTTTCGTTCTTGATCGGCGAGCCGCCCCAGATTGGACAGCAAGCGTGGTAGCCACGTCTACAGGAAGCGACATTCGGTTTCGCTCGGCCAGCTGCGGCGGAAGAGACGTATCCCTGGTTTAGCATTAGCAGGTCGCTGCCACCTCGGGGAGCCGCTCGCCTCTCACCAACCCACCCCACGATCATTGGCATATTTGCCTTAATAACGGTTCTTCACGGGTGAGTGTGGCCGCAGTGCTTACTGTGCAATTCTAGCCAAGTGCGGCTTCGTTGTTTTACGTCACGAAGTTGTCTTTCGTGTTTGGCAGCTTCCTTAGCGCAACGAACCTATATATTGTATGTTAAGTCGTCATAAGTAGTATCCAGCTCATTCGTTCAGGGCGTCCCAAATCAAAGGCATTCGTCAATCTGTGCGGGAAAAAAATTGAGTTTGATTTTTTTTTAAACCATGTGAAAATGTAGTTTCAAATTGATCGAGCTTCAGATTCTAATGTTCACTGTGACCATTTATATAAACAATACAAACACAATTGACGTCACCCCAATTCGGTTTTTTTAATGCAAGTATTCAAGTCTGATGATTGATTAACATTTTAATTCTTCAGATTTAGTTCCTGGTTGCACTTATTTCAACCCATATATTTTGCCGCGAATCACGCGAGAACTCGTCAACTTGCGGTGTTTTGCCGGGAATCGCGCGAGAACTCATACTATAAACTTTTAATATAATTATGTAAATATCAATAAAATGTTTCTTGCGCTGCTTTCCAAGAGCTCAATTATTTTTATAATTCTATAACTTAGCTCTTGTTTACGAATTTAAGACAATTTAAACCAGATTTGTCGCAATGCTAATTTAGCTGTAGACATCAGAGTGAACCGATGCAAAGCAAAAGTAAATACAAAGAATGACAAATTGTGCAATACGATGAGTACATACTGTACACGAAGCAAAACATACGCTAACACAAACAGAATAAATATACCAATGGTATGCACTCATGATACATACAAACTAACTACATTATTCCCATAGACGGGTCTGATTCCAGGTACATGACAAAAAAAGACAATAGACTTTTTCACAGAATTTCAACTTTCATGCTGGCAGAGAGGCCTAAATCACCGTGTGAATACCAAAGCGATTTAATGGTTATCACACCCTTATGCTTGATGTGCTGGCTAATTCCACACTTTGTGTCAAACAGTTGCAGTAATAGCGCTAGACTGACGTGCCTGAAATGTATTAGCCATTGAAATGCCCCATACATTCTGATGTCATGATTATCTCTCCCTGGCAAGTCATGGCAGTACGGCGAAGACTTGGCGGGCCAAACCTCGCGGCCACTTTGCTACTCTTGTGGATCTTACCGCTGGCGACGCATGTGAGGGCTCGACCGGCGAACATGTCCGCCCCAAAAGACAAGAATGTAGCCAACAAGGACGACAATGAGATTCTTCCGCCGGACCATTTGAACGGACTGAAGATGGAGATGGACGGCCACCTCAATAAGGACTTCCACCAGGAGGTTTTCTTGGGCAAAGACATGGAGGATTTTGAAGAGGATTCTGAACCGAGACGAAACAGAAAGAAGCTTATTGACATCTTCTCCAAGTATGATATAACTTTGGTCTAAAGTTGTTAAAGATGCAGCCAAGCCTTCATACAAATGCTAACTTTATTTATGTTCACCATCAAAATGGGAAGAAAAAAAAATGATGGAAAATGTGACATTCCATTCCCAGAGTGGACTTCAACAAGGACCGCAGTGTTAGCGCCAAGGAGATGCAGCGCTGGATTATGGAGAAGACGGAGGAACATTTTCAAGAGGCCATGAAGGAGAACAAGAACAGCTTCCATGCCGTTGATCCCGATGGCGACGGTAAGTGGGCGTGTGGTTAAAAACAAGACATAATTCAATTTCAGATTTTAGTGCGCAAAAACAACTGAATGCAGTTGGATGAAAAAGGTGGAGAAAACGCTGATATCAAAAAGATTTTTTTTTTTTTTGTACTTTATTTGCCGAACTGCAAAAGTTGTCTCTGTCCTCCAAAAAATGTCCTGTTTTCGAAATGTGCAGGTCACGTGACGTGGGACGAATACAGAATTCGATTTCTTGCCAGCAAAGGTTTTAATGAAAAGGAAACGGCAGAGAAAATCAAGAATAACGAAGACCTTAAACTGGACGAGGACAGTAAGTAGAAAAGTACACGCAATATATCCTGCATTTTTGCAGTTAAGATGGTTTGAACGATGGCCGATGGCACACCGAATAGAACAAAAGCACACCATGGGGAAAGGCGAAGAAAAAAATAACATGAATATTATAGTGGATGACAAGCCCCTGGTGACGCTTTGTTGTTTTTGTGGTGCTCCTCACAGCTCAGGAGGTTTTGGAGAGCCTTAAGGACCGCTGGTTTCAGGCTGACAACCCTCCAGCCGACCAGCTGCTCAACGAGCAGGAGTTCCTGTCTTTTCTGCACCCGGAGCATAGCAGAGGCATGCTCAAGTACATGGTCAAGGAGATCATGCGAGATTTAGGTGCTCCGCAGTCCTCGTGACACCTTGTAGCCACTATTTACATTGGCCAGTGGTGATATTCTGTCGGTGGCATTCGTATGAACGTATCCAAATGCAAACGGGATGTTTTGCGCTCGTGCCGCAGACCAGGACGGCGACCAGAAGCTGACCCTGTCAGAGTTCATCTCACTCCCCATGGGCACCGTGGAGAACCAGCAAGGCCAGGAAATGGACGACGAATGGGTGCGCGAGCGGAGGAAGGAGTTTGAGGACGTCATGGACTCGGACCACAACGGCATCGTCACCATGGAAGAGCTGGAGGTATCCACCGCCTCCGCTTGCGTTCTCGATTTTGGCAGAATAATCATCTTGCCGCTCGCGCACCTTTCATTTCCGTCCGACGATTTAGTCGAATGAGCATGAGAGCATGTCAATTTTGAGTGAGTTCCTCCCGCTTCCGTTCCACAACCACCGATTGATTCCGATGTTTCTTTACGCTTATTCTTGGCTAAGGTGAACAGGCTTGACCCAAGCGAACTATTTCAATTACAAATTAAGCCCAACTTTTTGAAACTATATAGTTGTGCATACAAGTTTAAAGGCAGCTAATGAAGGATAGTTTGAATGGAATTCATACAAATTGGTCTTTGATTTTCTGTGCGCCAGGAGTACATGGACCCGATGAACGAGCACAACGCTCTGAACGAAGCCAAGCAGATGATCGCGGTGGCCGACGAGAACCAGAACCATAGTCTGGAGCTGGACGAGATTCTCAAGTACAGCGAGTACTTCACCGGCAGCAAGCTGATGGACTATGCCAGGAACGTCCACGAGGAGTTTTGAGGCGGCCAATCAAAGGCTATAACCTGAATTTGGTGTCGACCCGGGTTGCCCAGTCTGGTCGGGGCGTGGACTATTGGGGCGTGGCGAAGGCGCCGTCTTCTTGAACGTGTCGCCACTTTGATCACACCTGATTAACGTGCTTAGCCCATTTGCAATATGTGTATATGAGATGTATCCCTGGACGAGAACCGGAGAGCAGCTTGGGAATGTGTACAGTGTAAATATTCATTATTGCCCGTATTCTTGCGGCTGATCTACAGTACCTTCTCATTTAGGCGGGGATCTTTAAATAGTAGTTTATTAAATTAAATCTAAGTAATGCAACTCATTAATATATGATGACCGAAGCTCAGGTGTTGAACAAAAAGCTGTTAGATGTATGTAGGTCTGCGAATAGAGTATTCTTGCCCCAAGTATATATTTATATGAGCAGCATTGCTACATGTTTAATGGGCTCATTTTGTAATTTTTTTCCTGTTATCTGCTGAAAAGTTGCCCATGAGCGTAATTTTATTTCCCTGGCGTGCTGTTCGGAGATGTAAGAGAAAAGAAGAGCAGATGCACTGCGGAATGATTTCTTACCAAATCATGTTCCAGTGGTGTAAAATGTCTCCCTTGTAGGCGCGACACATGTATGCTTGCAAAAGCGACATAAAAACTGACATAGGAACTGTTAAGCCACTATCTAAGAATATAACAAGACCTTTAATAAATCAAATGTGGCATTTCAGAATAAAAGACATTTTGAGAGCCGTGTATGTTCCTGTCTGTATGGTATTGATTACACCCTTAAACGCCTCATCCTAGATTTGCTCCTGGTACTTTTATTATTTTTATATACATAAAAAAAAGATTGTTATACTGTACTCAAGTTTCTTCATTGTGTTCCTAAAGAACATGCTGGCATCTGATATTCTTAACTGAAATGATGAATTCATTGGTAATTTTGGTGAGTAAGGCAGAACATAGGTTAAGGGTCATCCAAAGAGCACTAAAACAACACATTCAATTCCAAAGACGCAGACAAATATGTGTGTCTTTGGAATTGATGTCAAAAGAAAGATACTGTTCTCCCAAAAATGTCTTGGTCACGTAATATGGTACTAAAAGTTTCTTTAGGTAATTATACTTTGAAAATAGCTTTGTTAAAAATAACGTGACTATGGGATGCCAAAAAGGACCCATTCCATACTTTGGGCAATTTGGCCCGACTTTGTGGTTTATATTTTGTTTTATATAAAACAACCCCCGAAAATGAGTCGTTTTGTACAAGATAACCTCAAGAATTAAGGTGCAAAACTTGTGTCAAATTAACCCAAATCGTCGGTCCTCTTTTTGATTCAAATGTTTTTAGAGTTTGAGTATTAAATGAATCAAGTACTTTAAGTATTTACAAACTAAATATGAATAAAAAAATAACGTAAATAATTATGTCAGGTATTTAAGTAGTCATGTAATCATTTCTATACTTCTATCCATTCATCCATTTTCTATAGCTGCTTATCCTCACATAGACCAACAACCATTCACCCACCCAACAAAGGACAATTTAGTGTCCAACACACCTACTCAGTGTTTTTGAAACGGGAGAGGAAGCTGGAGTGAGCCGGAGCAAGCTGGAACTGAACTCGGGAATCTGAACTGCGAGGCTGACGTGTGAAACACTCTCCACCACGCCGCACTTTGGGTACTAAGGTTATATATCCCTTGGTTACTAAAATAACTGATTATCTCAGGTAAGTAAAACTGATTACTTTAGCGCTTAATTACCTAAGTACTCAATAGTCTTAGGACTTAAGTCATTTAGCACCAGCCAATTTTAGACCCTCCTTTAGTCAAACGTTTGAAGAAAACAGAAAAAAAAATGTCTGGAGTCTTAAAACATAAAAATGTCTCGTAGGCTGAATGAGTTGAGGTACGTTTTGAAATGGTTAAAGAGCTTATGCTTCTCAAGATATACTGATGTAGCCATGGTCTTTGATACACAGTTCAGTGACATCATAAAAGTGCACTGATTCTTCTGTCCGTGCAGCACGACTGAAGCTGCTGGCTGGGCAGCTATTCAGTGACTGACAATCAGGCTACAGACCGCTGCTAAAAATCAGGCTTCAGACCGTCATGTCTACAGATTCCACCATCCAAAATCAGGCGGGAACGAGTGATTCCCCAGCACCAACACCCACCGTTTACGGCGCGTCGCCTCTGCAAGAGAAACTGGCAAGAAACATCGTGAGCACGCTGATAATGACTCTCGTCCAGCGCTTCCCAAAGAAAGTCAGGAAGTCGATTGAACAATATGACCTGCAGCTGATAATCGGGTGGGTCTACCGTAAAGTTCTGAAGGAGGTCAACCTGGAGCCCCTGGCCGCAATGAACATGGTGGCCTATAATAAATTCATCAAGACCGTAATCGAGGACCTCTTCCAACAGTATCATTCACAGGAGAAGTTGCTGGAAGCGCTAATCTCAGACGAGCCATCTTTTGATGACGTCGTTTCCAATCATTTGACAAAAAATCTCAACTCCCTCAACCGCACCTCAGAGATGAGTGCAATGAAAAGGTTCTTCAGCGCATTGGGCAGAGCCTTACTCAGGTCTACCACGCCACCACTTGGACTGCAATCCGTCTCATAATCTTTTTTCGAACTTTGAATGTGTAGTTTGTAGTCCCGTGTTGCCTGCGTGACACTGCAGTAGGCGCTGAAGAAAAATGTGTATGCACTATTAAATGTTGTCTGAAAACCCCTTGGGCTTTCCTCAGTATATGCATCTGAAGTTCTAAATCACCAGTATCCCATGCTTAAATGGGACTCAATGGGACAATACAAGCGAATGTTTGACGAGCTGCTTGGTCGAATGATCATTGACTGGTCGGGGCGTGGGGCCTGCAGTCCAGATTTTTCAACAAATTTGCATAACTAATGCAAAAAAAAAAAAAAAAAAGTGAAAAATTATGTAAACATATTGGTGGTGGGGTGGGGGGGTTCTGAAAAAAAAAAGATATTACAGTCCTAAGAAAAATGGGATTATTACAGATGTCAAAAATTGAGTTTGCTTAAAAACAATGGTGTCCAAACTCAGAGGGAGGCAACCATTCAAATTAGGATTGTATTAGTGTTTCACAACATTAGAGCAATGTTGTGTCCCCGCAACAGTCTCCGGTTTAGAAATGGGCTTGTGAGGGTAGCAAAAGGGTCATGCAGGCCCATATCATATTTGTACATATTGTATTTCCTATTACGTTGGACAGTGCGGGCCACACTTTTAATTTTATGCTGAAAGCTGTGGACAAGGGCCTAACATGCCCGTTTTAAGGTCCCATTTTGGCTATTTGATCAATGACATCATTGATCAGCAAATTATGACATCGCAAACAATCAAGACTTTGCATGACTGCTAAATATCTGCATATCTAAATATCTAATATAAGGGGAATCGCAAACGCTGGGCAAGAATCAGAAGGGTAAGATCACGTCATGAAGACTCAGTCCGTTAGAAGACTCGGTCAGTCTTGTTCCTGACAAAATAGTGCAAGTTCAGAGGCAGGGTAGCACACGTGGAAACGATTTCTATGTTGGGCTAACACAGCTACAGACAGTAAAGAGAAAGACAAAGTAAACACTCGTTATTTATGTGATCAGAGTTTGCCTTTCAAGATCAACGATGTCATCACTGTCACTTAAGGGACACGGAGCCACCTCACAAGGTTATCCTTTGTCATAAAGCTAGGCTGAAAACTGAGGAGGATCTCGCGCTTCGGCGTTTGAAATTGACAATCTGGATTTTAAATGTGGGCCCCTCCGGACAAGAAAGGATGCAACCGGAGATTTCAGTGGAACAGGAGATTCTCCTGCCAATTGTGTCAAAACATTTTGAAAACATTTCACCGGCCCAGTGGTGTCTGCTATCTGAAGGGCACTTTGACTCCAAAACGGGAGCTACGCTGGCGGAGATGTGCACAGAAATGACCCAAAAACTCTCCACCGATGCCTTGAGACTCATCGTACCAATGTTCCTGCAGCGGGTCGGGGTCGCAAAGGCCGATCCCTTGACTCCGGTCCCGGAAGGCACAACCAACAGCACGTTTGCCTCGGCCCTTAGCACACCGTTGCAAGAGTGCGACTACGCCAGCAAGCTGGACTCTTTGTTAACCGATGAGGTTTCCGAAAGGGTAAATCGTACTTTGGCGTCAGCTTCAGACAAGGAGGCTAAAGAATTAGTGCCACTCATCTACATCCCTGGCACCTTTACCAATCTCAATGTGCTTTGCCAGATGGTACGTCTTGCTTGCAGCGCGTTGCGGACTTATCTGGGTCATGTCGAGTCAACGACTCGGTGTTTCGGAGCGTGTTGGCGCCAACCGTCGGGGCAGACCCAGGTCACCCGGCTCGAGAAACACTCGAGTCTCAAGTCATCTTACAGCCCAAAATCAAATATCAATGTCGACGAGACAACTGAGGCTGTAGGCAAAATCCTCCGCAAATGGTCAGAAGGCAAGGACACGGACCCTGGCGATTCACAGCTTGAAAATGCCGCAGATGTGCAAGGCACGGCGTCGGAAATCGTCACAACCATTGTGGGGGATCTTCACTACGCCTCAGACATGGACACCAACAGAAGCATCCCAGTAAGCCCCCACTTTGACCTGAGGTTGATCGAGAAGACCTTGACCAACTTTTTTTCTTCGCACGTCCCAATGACCCCACGCAAGAACAGATTTATTGAGTTCTCCAGAAAGAGGTTTGAAAAAATGATGATGGATGTGGTGAACGAGGGTCTGATGAAAGACTCGGAGTACCTGGTCACCTTCTCGGGAACGTCCTCTGGTCTCGGCACATTTGATTCGGACCTATCAGACTCCATCACTTTGAGTTTTCAGGGAATCCAGGAAGATGTCGAGGACTTGTACAGTAATGTTGCAAGGGCGGGAACAAAAGGCTCCAAAAGCCAAGATGCCCTCAACGATGATATGACACCATTTTCAAACAAGCTGAGGGATAAGATCTATAACCATGTAAAGGGAAAAGAGCCAGTCGGTGCCCCTGACTCCAGGGACAAGCAAGCAAACGGACAGAACAAAGGGGGCCTGGATGTTCTGTTTGACATCGTCGAAGATTCCGTGGGGAAGTTCTTACAGCAGATGCTCCTTTGGATGGAAATGGAGTCCAGAAAAAAGGATAGTACAAATGCAGTGTGCGGTGCTTTAAATGATATTGACATGCTCATGTCTTCCATTGAGACGCCAAACCTGGAGAAATCCAGTTTGCGGCCAGGATCGTTCGCGTCTTCACACCGGCGATCTCAAACGCAGTCTCGCGTTGCGTCGGTTCCCATCACGGCAGCGATGCTGGAGAAGCTGACCCGGAGTTTCGTGAGCATGCTGATCATGACCCTGGTGAGACAGTTCCCAAAGGAAGTCAGGAAGTCGATGGGCCAATGTGAAGTGCAGCGGATCATCACCAAGGTTTATCGTGACGTTTTGATAGAAGTCAGCCTGGAAGCCCTTGCCACTATGGACATGGTCACCTATGGTAAATTCATAAAGGAGGTGATCGAGGATCTGTTCCATCAGTATCGTTCTAAAAAGGAGCTCTTGGAAACGTTAAGGACAAATTCGGATTCCTTTGGAGACGCTGTCTTGACACATCTCATAAACAACATAAACGACTACAAAGATGGCGTGAGCAGGAGCAAAATCAAGCGGTTCTTTTCACTGTTATTCAAGCCTTTCACATCCTAATGCCTGGATTGCAAACATCATTGTTGTTTGGGAGCACCGATATCCAAAGGGGATTCTGATATGACAGTGGTGGTATGACAATTAGTACGTTTATAAAGACAGGGAACTTCTGTACATAGGCTTTGCTGTAGCTGTTGCAAGTAACAGCTGAAGCAAGAATGGGAAGAAAGCAAAGCGCCGTATTAGTCATATCTTTCAACTAAATCCAACATTTTCTGCTAAGAATCATCAAGTATTTGTAGGTACTGCAAGTGCTCACCTCCCAATGGGAGTCTCTGCGGTCATTGTGACCAATCCGTGGTTGTTGTGCAACAGGTGCGTCGTGGGCACCGGCAGATGCCGGGTTTGACCATTTGAACAGACATGCAACTACAGCTTCTGACTGTACTCTTGAGTTTCATTTACATGACATTATCAAATCTGAAGGTCCGAAACTACTCTACTACACAGTAGCCCACTTATGGAAGACCGGGGTTTGAGTTTGTGGTCTTCCCGTTCGCCAATATTGAATTGTGTATTTGTGTCCTTGTGTCAAGTACATTTAAAAGTCCGGAGAGATCGCAGTCATTCAAAGGATAAATGAGTTTATTCTCCTCCCATCTTGACATCCAATGTATAATGTAGGAATCCCACAGATTCAGTCCACTATGACTCCCGCGTTGCTAAAGTGCAACGCTATGTTTTGTATTGACAACATTAAACCAGCGAACACTTGTGGGGCTTTTCCGAAATTGTTTGCGATCTAGTGGTTAAATAGTACCTAGCCAAATGTGGGAGTGCTCTTGGTGTCTATCTGCTGATCTTGAACTTGAAAGTTGGATTGGCTAGCAAATATTGACACGATATTGCCAAGGTACATGAATAAAAGTCAAAACAAGTATGTTTCCTTCGGCATGAAGATGCGATTTAGTCATTAAAATAAAGATTTTCAAATAGGATTTTGCGTGTTCATTCATGCAAAAAGGATTTTTCCAACCTCTCTGACACTTTTCAAGGCCTTGAAGATGTTCCAGCTTTTCAGCGTGCTTAATCATCTTCATTAATTTGCCAGCCTTTTGTAATACGGTTCCGGTACAACAACTACTATCAAATACGTTTCATCAAAGTTGAGCTCTTGGACTACTCATTCCTAAAGAGATAGTCTGTCCTCTGGCCGCTTGTTAACTACAAACACAAAATGCATTCTGTTTTTCAAAGACAGCATCAGGGATTCAAAACAAAAATCTCACTTCACCTTTAAAGAGCTCATAACATGAAAAGTCAACTTTTTGGAGCTTTTACCCATGTTCCAATGTTGATTCATCACTCTGAACGCTCCCAAAGTGTTATTTTCCTTCATTTATGCATTTCTAAGCATTCCTTGCTTATTCTGCGCTCTCACACCGACGGGTGATAAAAACAGCTTGAAGTGCGCTTATGACAATAGGAGCAATTCAAACCTCCCCTACATCTTCCCTTACGACCTGTGTAAGAGAAAATACACGCCGACCTTATCCACGGCTTTAAGTTTGTTCTAGTTCCGGATTTGAGAAATTTTGCCTTTCATTTATTAGCTACAACGTTTCATTTATTAGCTACAACCTTTAAATGTAGAAAATGGACAAAATGCATGTTTGGGAGCACACAGCCGGACAATCAATGTCAGTAGAAAGTAATTCACCCGGGGCAGATTTATAATTATGAATACCGGGTTCCAAGGACTGATATGATACCAGAAACGGGTGTGAGAATGGTGTATTGATACCGTTATGCATTTTAATGTCATTACAACGCCTGTTTTTGGCCCCGTTCATCACACTGTTGGAAACATCTCAATCAACCTTATGAGGATGAGCGCTCAAGATGATAGATGGATGCATCTCTTGGCCGACCGGCATTGAGAGGGGCGAGACAGCTACACGGTAAGAGGTGCAGTGTCAGCAAACAAGGCGCTTAACTTCCCGGTTAGAAATATCAGCGTCAGAGAAATCTATGAAGGAAGACTAAGACGAGCCCAGTCTAGGCTGAAAAATAGTAGCTCAGGCCAACCAGGATTGACTTGTCTTGCCGGCAAGGGAGGACTCGGCTTCCACTCTCACGTTCGCCTCAGAGCCATCGGAGCCCAGCCGTCCCTTCCTGCTTTTTATTCATTCACCAAGGCATTACACAATACAAGACATAACAAAAAGAGGCAGCCGAGCGCGGCCAACGGCTGGGCCAAGGTTTCAGTTGACAATTTCATGTGCGTTATCTAAGAACTGTGGCGAGATGAACTAGGACTGCATAGATGGATAGCAATGCATGCTATTCTAGACAAGAAATAAACACATCGTGATAATACCCAAATATAGGATTTCCTTACGATCAGTAGTTAAAAAAAAAGAATCATTGAGTAAATTAAGTCACTAATGTGCCAAATGTAATTTATATGCACATATTACACTGTTCTAACATGTTATAGGCCCTTTAAAAGTCTTGAAATGATCTGTAGCGTAGGTTTTTTCATTTTTAAAACTTGTTTTTGTTTTTAAATATAATCATTCTCCTTATATGGTGAACCCTCTAAAACCATAACGGCATTACAGTAATCCCTCGCTGTATCGCCTTTCATCTTTCACGGGTTCGCTGCTTCACGGATTTTTTACAGTGTGGATATTTTTTACAGCGCATTGTGCTCTGAATCCTGATCGGCTCAGGGGCTTTACTGTTGTCTCGAAATAAAATATTGACGCTGTACTGTATTGGTTTTGTCAATTTATTACAAAAGGCAAGAGGATCCAAAAGCTTTGCTTTTGCCGAGAGCAAACGCGCACACTATGTAGACACAGACCGCAATGGAGAAATGCGCAGCTTTGGAAATCTTGACTTTTACCTAGATTTCTTTTGCAATAAATTGAAATTTCAAGTGTATTGTTATGACATAAGAGGCTTCACTTTCTCTCCATCATAAGGTACCATATTTTCTCTTCCTCTTCTACATGAACAATGGTGATTCAATGGAGACAAGCAAAGCATACCATACTACTGTGTGGGGGTGGCCTCTTTTGGAACCCTCTACATTCACAACACAGATGTGCGTACCGTACCTAAGTGAGTCCAACCACAGTGCTTGGTGGAAAAGGGGACGGGAAGTGTCCAAAAAGAGTACAGCAAGGAGAATAAAAGATTCTGCCTCCCTTGTGAATGTTATTCCTTCTGCGTTGTAACACAAGTGCAACCCACAGCCAGCTTGTAAGGACACCTGCACCAGACATCGCGCGGCTTGTTGCGCACTCTCTCGTAGACCGAAATCTGGATGTAGATAGGCTTGGCGACCATATGCGGTACAGTGCAGTTCTTGCAGACAGCATGCTCGATGATCTCGGGCTCCCTGCCTTCGGTGCGATCCGACCTGAAATACAATGGAATTTTATGAAGAAACAGACACTGACTACCAAAACCCTCAAAAACTACAATATTTGGGGAGGGGCATAAGGCATACTGTGTTACTAGATGCAATAGCAACAAAATGATCTCTTTTAATGCCCAAGATGGCTCCAACAAAGCAAAAATCACCATTTTTCACCAGTCCTCAATGATAAGATATGCCCATCAAACTTAAGTATGATCGATAAAAATTGTGTTGGCTACTTTTGATATGAAATAAAGAACGTGACCAATTTTCAGGAAATTGTTGAATGGTTGTACTTCCGACACGTATGTAAGAGAGTGATAATGTATGAGATAAAAAATAACTGAATGGATCTGAGCCTAGGGTTAGCGCCCGCTGTGAACCTTTTGTTTGCCGGTAATGACAAGAACTTCAACTCACGTAAGTTCCCAGGGAGCAACTGAAGAACCTCCCAAGTCTGAGACGTGTTGGAAGTGGGTGTGCTGAAGGTATCGTGTCGATGTGCACTTGTTTGGACACGCAGGCGTGCCGCACGCTGTCCCCAGTATGACCAGTAACAGCCGGAAACCCTGATAATAAAAATAGAAATGAAAGAAAAAGAGTTGCATCATCAGTGTGATCTCTTGAGAAAACATTTTGCCCCCAACCCCCAAAAGTCACTTGCCACGCCAACAATAAATAAGATTGATATTCACAAAAACGGTATACCTATAACTGAATCCTTTTTAACATTGACACTAGGAAAGAGCAAAATAAGCCAACTTTCAACAACTGTTCACCACTTTTTTTTCAACATTTATGCAGGATACGGCTTAGTCTAAAGCAGAAAAAAAGAGTCTAAAGAGAGTCATATAAAAGTGGTGCAATAGTAGTGTAATGCATTACATTTTGAATGCAGTAATATAGTAATGTAACTAATTACTTTGGAATTACTCCACTAATAAGTAATATTAAAAATAAATCACGCATAAAAGTTTTGAAGTAACTTGCCCAAAACTGACTGTAGATCACTCAGTGAAATAAGTAGTTTCCTAACAGAAGTCTTTTACGGTGTTAATTACGTATTTGCTTTTTCCTGATTACAATGTGACTAGTAGTATAAGGTGGAACTTATGTAATAAATCGTGAAAAAAATAAAAATAATGATAATATTTCCAGATGAACCTTGGTATACAGTATTACATTTTTGATGTGCATTAGGGGATTCTGTGGAGCATAACATGAGACAAGCTCACAACACATTTAACCCTTACTGTTATGCTTGACTAAAAACAAATCAGTCAATTACGCCACTATGACAGCTCGCTGGTGATGTTTGCCTGTTAACGATATTTGCCTAAAACTCTCCGCAAAGGCCAGCACATCCAAGGTGTCCTTCCGCATTTCTTGTCAGCGTGCCACTAATAACAATCTGCAGGGTGTATTTTCAAATAATTCATTAGTAATTATTGTAAGTTCCATCACTATTGTAAAGGGTGTTGACCCTAATGATGCAACCCACAACAATCTAGGAATGTTCTGGATGCACAATAACCCTCATAGGTGATCTTCCTTTGATGGTCTTTTCAAGTTTGAATGCACATATCCATATTTTCAATGGTGTACCACCTTTTGCAAAACTTTGCGCTTCTCCAAAATTCTACAAATTCCGCAAGAGGCGTTTGACCACATTTCAATGGACGTTACTTAGTTGGGCTTTCTGCGATTCTTCCAGTATCTGTCTAACATCTCTAAACTTGTACATTTTGCCATTTAACTCCTTGTCAGAGAACAGCAGGTTGTGCAACAAGTAGTGCAACACTGAAGCTGGACTTGAGATCTTAGAACAAGGTTAAAATCCAAGTTCACTCGGGATGGTTCATCCTGCAAGTTCAAGCAAAATCCCAACGTCTTTTGTGAGTCGTGTAATTGAGGTCGCCAATGCCAAAATAACCGGTTCTCTTAAAAACTAAAAGATGACAGGAAAATTAGCTCGCGTTTAGCATTTTTTCCTCAGTGCCATGGCAAGAGCTATTGATGAGACAAATGCCGTTTCAGCAGGATGGAAAAGAAAGAAACAAAATCAATTTTGCACTCACCAGTATTGTGCTGGAAGTCATGTTGGTCAAAAAAGTGGAGTCTTCAAATGCAAAACAGCTCAGATGTGTCACCACTGAATGGATGTTTGACAGGGCAGTTGCTTGGTTATATACCCCGCCACCCTGGTGACGCCAAGGTGCATTTGCATGCTGTGCTGACCGCAGGCCAGTTACTGACCTTCCATAATCCAAATCATGATTCAAAACAGCAAGTTACTTGTCATTTTTATCTTCTCATTGATTATGAAGGTATTGCTAACCCAGTGCTTTTCAATTATATTTCGCAAAGCCCCTTCCAAAAGATGAAACATTTCACAGCCCCCCACTTAGCACGGTGACTAAATGAGATCATTATCCAAAAGAAAAATCATATAAGTAACCCCAAAATGTTATAATCTTTAAGAATAACAACAACAACAAAAAAGCAATATAATTCAACGTTCAACAAACGTCAACTTGGCTTCAACAGGGTTTATACAAGGTTACAGGTTTGTCTGAAACAAACAAAAACGTAATTTTGTGCCTTGAATAAGAAAAATGTCAATCCTTATTAAAATTAGAGATATTTTTGCCCAACTGAAATATTTGATGCTGAAAAAAAAAGCAGTAAATAATAATACCGTAAAAATGTAAATCCATTTGGAACGTTAACACAATCACCTATCTTAAACATTGTAACCTGAAGAAAAAGGCTTCAATTTTTCTAAATCACATGAATCATTATTGTGATTAAGAAAGCCTGTTCCTCCGGGTCAAATGCACACCCCGTGGCATTGCATCATGCCGCCCCACTCTTTGAGGACTGCTCTGACCCGAGATGGTCGAGCTAGTTGCTATCCCCTTGACACATTCTACTCTTTCTCATACCTTTTTTACTGAGTGCACTCAAACTACACTTTGGATGTACTACATCACATTAAATCATGCAATACATCGTATTTTTTCGGATTATAAGGCGCACCCTCAATTAACGACATATTTTAAAGGTTTTTCAATCACAGTATAGTAATACTCAAAGTAATAACAATAATAACTCAAATAATAACTCTA
The DNA here is from genome assembly GCF_059441005.1 of Hippichthys cyanospilos. Classification (NCBI taxonomy): domain Eukaryota; kingdom Metazoa; phylum Chordata; class Actinopteri; order Syngnathiformes; family Syngnathidae; genus Hippichthys; species Hippichthys cyanospilos. The sequence goes on from NC_142370.1 coordinate 16,902,508, forward strand.
AACTCTCAATAGCATAATAACTCAATGTCAGTATGACCAACCTGTTCAATTGTAAACACACAAAAGAAACAGGTAAAGCTTACTTTATCACTTCATTCCCCATCTACGGCTCCCGATCTCAGTACTGATCCATATATAAGGGGCACCTGATTGTAAGGCGCACCATCAGCTTTTTAAAAAAATGGTGGCTTTTAGGTGCGCCTTATAGTGCGGAAAATACGGTACATTGCAAAGTGTCTTCTAAGTTCATTGATGTCTTTTCACGCTTCAAGTATTTGCCCAGAGTCAGACCTAGCAACACTCTTGTTTGGAGGCAAACAGCTCATGGGCCTGATTTCCATGTGCATGTGATTGTGTGTGCAGTGTGCCGGGGATTCCAGGTAATAATGAGGGAGTCACTAGTCTTCCCTCAGGAATTTACAAATAAAAAACAGGAAGTACGTGCTCTGACTCGCTGAGGTGCAATGAGAAAAGATGCGACCTGATCTATTTTGAGCAACGCTGAATGTAAATGTTTGAAAATAACGCCCCCCCCCCAAAAAAAAAAAAAAAAATCTCCAAAACAGACTGAGATAACTTTAATAATGTTGCCGCGGGCAGTCTTGTGAGGAACTTAAAAACGGCTTTGATGGGGCAACGACGTTTGTCTTTGGTCTCACCACAGTAATGCCACCATTCTCCATATACTTCATGTATTTAATTCTCGAGTTAGGGAGCTTTATGGAAGTTGGCTGCGTGGTTTTTCCTCACCTATGTAAACATTACCGTGACGCCCAAACAGCCATTATTGTACAGTAGTCCTTAGTCATAAAAGTCGCAAGACTTCATAAGCGAAATTGTTTCACTGATAGTTCCAAAAATAACAATATAAATTGCTGCCAAGCTGTCCTATGCGATTCACTTACAGATCAGGAATGTAGAATAATTTGAATACTTGCCAAAATAGCAGCTGCTTACATCATGCTGACCGTTATCCAGCTTTAATGAGTGTGTTAGACAACCAATACTGTTTAGGGGATGGGTGAGGAGCGGTACCAAGTATTAGAATCGGGCCCGATAAGTGCCCACTAGACACAAGTGTCAACTGCTGTCTAGGAGCGGTTTTACAATCACAAACTAGAAACTACAAATTAGAAGAATAATGGAAGGAAATTGCCAAAATTGGAATGAGAGGACTGCTCTGTCATCTTTGGAGGGACTTTTGTTCATCAAAAGTACAAGTGGTATCGGTACTTGATACCAGTGGCTAGGCAAGAGTAGTAACTTTGACCAGATGTTAAGGGATGGCCGAAATAATAAAATGTAAAGGTATTGCCCTAAAAAAGCAGTTTGTAAACATAAAACATAGGGCAAAAAAAAAAAAAAAAATCAAAGGAAAGCCTGTTGAGTTGAAACTTTTTATTTGCTGCCATGATGGCGATTAATCACAAACAAGGCCTTTAACATCACAAGGCAGGACAGACAACAAGCGCCAGTTTCCAGACGTAGTTGATGGCGTCGGCAGAGGAATTTCTCTCCGCGTCTCACCTCATTTCAGGCGAAACACTGAGGCCGCCGATGAAATAAAGTGTACGTGGATCATGACCTTCCTCTACCATTGTGTGATACTAGGCAGTAAGATGACAAAACTAAAAGAAAAAAAAACAACTTTACGCTCTTTTGATCAAAGCTACAAAAATGAACTGCTTAAATGCTTAACAGAACACAGAATTATGATACAGATATACAATAGTTTGCCCCCTCCCAAAAAGCTTGTGCCTCCAAACTACAAGGAAAAAAAAAAAAAAAAAAAAAAAAAAAAAGTTACTGGGAGTCGCCACATCGTTTGCTGCCCCAATCTGCATCTTTGGGATAAAATGGTATGGGGAGCTACGGGTTGTTGAGTGGACATCATTGTTGAATAAAATAGAGCATAATTAAGGCTCAGTCATGGGAGAGACCCAGAGAAAAACAAAACAATGGTCAGCTCGAATGAGAAAACAGAATTTGAAAACATTTGGCTGAAAATTTGGCTTTTCAAGTACTGTTTCAGCCAGACTGAATTTGATCTGTGATCCAAATAAAATTGTGACCTCAAAAGCATCCCCATATGGCAGCAGATTGGGGCTCCAAACTGAAACCTCCCAATGAATCATATTGTGTGCAGTATAAACATCAGCTTGCATCCAACACGGGCAAATGTGACATGTGCACTCTCCGATTCAATTACGAAACCAGAGCGGCGGACTTTCCCACATATTCACAGAGCGTCCGGGTACCCAATGACAAGCCATGTCTTTGATGGTTATTAGATTGATTTAGGCACCATTCCAACAGTGACATTTTGCAACACTCTGAATGTCAATTGCCACACAGTGGCTTTGTGCTGCTGACGGACTTCATCAGGAGGTCGGGCTTGGTTGTGAGGAATGTTCGTTTCAAACACAATTTGCCTTTATTTTTCTTTCTTTTTTTTGGGGGTGTTTTATATGAAACAGTACAAAAACTGGGACCCGAGAGACGATCCTCCTACCTGAAATTTTAGCAAGCAGGTGAGTAGAAATCATGATGTGTTGTCAATCCTGTAGCACAGGCTCAAGTGTGGTTTTGGTGACAACATCAGGGGGTCCCACAGAGATGGAAATATGATACGGCAAAGCTCAAAAAAGCTCACATGAAAATGACCTCGGCGGGAGTTGATTCATTTGTTTTTAAGCTTGCTTGAGGTACTACGTAGTGTGTATAGTGCTGTGAAGCAATACCTGGCACGCCTCATTCTTCATTTGATCATCTAAACGACACAAAGGCATTGTAAACAAGTTTGGAAGGTCACCAATGGAATATGTGTGTTGTCCTTCGTAACGCGTTGCTTTTAGCTGCCAAGACAATGGATTGGATGAGCTAACCAAAGGATCGGCAACAGCTCCATCCATCCATCCATCCACCCATCCATCCACCCATCCATCCATCCATCCATCCATCCATCCATCCATCCATCCACCCACCCACCCATCCATCCGCTTGCTCTCACAAGGGTCACTAGCTTGCTGATGCCTATCCCAGCTGTCGTTGGGCAGTAGGCGGGTAACAACCTGAACTGGTTGCCAGCCAATTGCAGGGCACACAGAGAAAAACGAGCAGTCACACTCACAAACACACCTAAGGGCAATTTGGAGTGTCCAAATACACCGACCATACATATTTTTGGTATCGTGATGAAAGTGAACAAGGGAGCTCAAAACTGTGAGGCAGACGTGCATACCACTCTGCCACTGATAATTCCAGATACTGTATTAATAGTCTTTATAAAACTTAATGAGCTTACACTCAGCACCAGTGCCAAATTCATTTTCGCCAGGGAGCCACATGATAGTTACAGTTTCCAGTATTTCCTGCACGACTGCCTCATAATACATACTGTTTTTATAACCAATTAGTGGATGACTTCTAAAAGCTATTTAAAAAAAACCCCATAGAACAACAGTTTTTTCATTTATTTTAAAAGTTGCATTGGCTACCGCATAACACTTGCAATAGTTCAATGTTATGAACATGAATTCACTTTGGCCTTGAGTTAGACACCTGTGCCTTACAATAACACCATAGCAAGTAAATTAAATGCTCAAATATTTATTTTTCATCCAGATGCAAGTAGGAATTTTGTTGCTACCATAAAGTAATCTCGAAAACTACTGAACTTTATGTATGCAAATATTGAGATGCTCCCACAAATTAAGGTTTTTATCGGCACGTTTTCTTGGTTTGTCTTTTTTTGGCTTTAGTTTTATTACGATTAAATATTTAGGTCAAATTTGTTTGTTGAGGCTTTTTTGCAGGTCTGCAAGCTACTGAGGTCAGAGGTCGCCAGACACCCTTGGCAAATCTGAACCTTGAATCACATTTTCACCTCTGTGTTGACCCCGGGAGTTTCTGACTAAGAATGTGTCTTATAAAGGACCAATGCCGATGTCTTCTTGGGTGACGTCCTTTAGGTGGTCTGCAAAGCACAAAGCAGGACAACGTAATTGTATTTTTTGCACATTATTTTCTTTGACTAGGTTCTAGATTCACACTCAAAGGGCTTCATTCCCATTGATCAGACTTTTCCACATTTTCAAATGAACGCCATTTGTATGTGACCTGTGTGTGAACGGCAAATGGCCCAAAACTGCCCCATGTGCGCAGAGGACACCGGAACGTCAGACACAATGGGCGCGCTTAAAGTTCGTGATTACGAAAGTACCACAGTGGCTGGCCGAATGGCATCAGAATCACTATGCTAGAAGTTAGCGCTTCCCTTCATAGTTTCCTAGAAGATTCTGGGAATGGATCTCTACTGATATCAGTGGATCTGTATCAGTATGCGATCCTCTGGCAAATCATGGCTTGGCTGAATACATCATCACATGACATGGAATCCTTTGAAGCAGTCAGCTTTGTCTCCATTTTTTTGGCCTACCAAAAGACACGCTTTGCCGGGTTGGGAGCAACTTTAACGCTGATCGCTTGGATTATGCTCTTCTATCCTATTTTCTCTTCTTCTCTTCTCATGCACTTTTGCCCCCTCCCAGCCCTCCCCACAACTGCACGACTCTCCACGGCTCTTTCCCCTTATCAGAATGGCCACGTCTTTCTAACCGGCAGGAGTAATGGTGCAATCAGTCACAGTGGTGAAAATTCTTTTCCAGAGCTTTGAAAGATTTAAGGGTAGTTTGACCAAATGTGTTATTTCAAAAGTGCGTATAAAACGGGTAGGTCTTTGTAATAATTGGTACACATAAAGTAACTCTCAATTTAAAAAAAAAGGTTGGCGACCCCAGAAAGTGAAATACAAATGTTTTCTTCTTTGTATATTATGGTTGTTGCTTGGTAACATTGTCAACCACAACCCGTACACGTGTTAAATAAGTGAAATGCGAGCATCTGAAAAAGAGACTAAAAGAGACCACTTTCCATTTAACGCCTGTTTTCCATGAGTGAACACCCCTTGTTTTGCATGGTTAGTGTTTTGGATCTTTTAATGCGAGCACAGCAACAGCACATTTGCATGAAAGTCTCTCCAAGCGTGGCGTCCCGGTCATAAACATTTGTTGGCACAGCAACACCCTCCGTCCCTCACAAATACTTTTGTAATGGCTTAAACTGGTTAACGATAGTGACCAAATAGAGTCAATACGGATTAGTAAATTACAAATGATTATCGTGTGGATTCTGTGGCGGGTACTATAAGAATAATGATCGCGTTAACAGATTAAGTACCAAGCCCCGAAATAACTGGACAAAGTAACATGTAAAAAGCAATTGAACATTGATCAGACATACTGTATATTACATTATCTGACCAGTTTGCCATTTGAGGTGTGTGTAGTTCCTCTGACACTGGATCCAGAAGAAAAATTCACAAAGTAGGAGAAAACTTGAGGATTAAACCTCCACGAGGCTATTTCAAAGCCTCGGTGTAGGCAAGCAATCTTCCGACTGACCTCTGTACTCTGCCTCTGCATTTTGTGCCCCGAGCAGGACGACGGGTCTTCCTCCCCCGAACTTTCACGTTCCGTCTCCCGTTCGCGTTTTCCCGTAATGCCACCTCTGATGTGAGCAAGTCCTGAAGGCACAAAATAGGAAGGATTATGGATGAAAAATGGGCCAATTATGGATGAAAAATGGGGTGATGTTAAATTCTTGTGAGAACCTCACATAGTAATGTGATCAAATGTTGCGAGCGACAACATCAGATTCACCAAGTGACGCCTGTAGTCTCTACTTGTCCAGTGAGAGGACAAACAGCCAAGTTGTGCTTATCTCAGTGTTTAGTCTGAAGATGGCGCCACATAGGCAATTTTACCCCAAAGCTTTCAACAAACATGCATTAATATGCCAAAACAATGATCAGGTCACGTGGACAGTATTAGAAGACAAATATTTACACACTTCATCAGAAAAAAAAATTAAAACAAGTAAAAAAAAAAGGAAAGTTGACTAGGGTCGCGCACTTTAATAATGTTAAAAACACATAAAAACAAAATTTGACCCTCAACAAATGAATTCCATTACTTCCTATGTGGAAAACATGGATGAAAATATCTTGCACCACATTGTTGCAAGTTGAGAGCAACAAGTTACAATGACTATAATGCAATGTCTGTAAAAATGTCTACAGCGTTTTCGTAGTGCTAAACCTGCCAAATAATGATGTTTCATTCCTTCTTGACAAAAAAGGGCGCTCCTAAGAGTTGGACAGTGGCAATATAGACAAAACATGATGGGGCACATAAATATGTCAATCACTCACAAGAGGTCAAAACCTCCTAAAACCACATTAAATTCATGTGAAAAAATGTGTAAGCTATAATGCTGCAGAGGTGGCAAGTCACTGAGAATGGTTTCAATGACTTAATTCACTTTGTGCCATCCTACCTGGGTGCTGAGGTACAGCAAATTCATGATACAGTCGGCTGTTGGTGACCACTGTGTCTTTTTCTGGCACTGTGTGGTAACCTGCAGGACACAACATCCAACATTACACATTCTACTTGTACGTAACGCATGCCTGTGGAAGAGGAGCCTCTTATTGATCACTATTTTATTTGGCTGCCTTAAAAAATATATCGCATTTTACTACTATCTACTTAACCAATCTCCCATAACTATCTCAGAAACTCATGCCATGTGAACCCACCGTGCTGCGGCACCATTGGCTGCAGTCGCTGCCCCGTCTGCTCCTCGCTGTCAAAGTTGAGGAGAATGCTCCCGCTGGCATTGCCCGCGGAGACAGAGCCACCCGACACTCCAGGCACTAGAACGGCAACACAAAACAAGCTGGAAGCGGATCGCCAAACGGGCCATACAGGAGGCGGTGTCAAAACTATAGCCGTGCACTAACTGTGGTGGGCACTGTTGTTGTTGCTGTGGGCCCCTGGCTGTTGTTCTCCTGGGGAGTAGGCCATCATTCCTCCGTTTCCATTTCCGTTGGTGGATGGAACAGATGCCAGCAGGCCTGAAAGACGCACGCGAGTATTTGGAATTGAAGGATCAGCGTTGCCATCAATGATAAGCAGAATCCCGAGGCAAACATTCTGAGTGACGGAATTTGTGACATTTTACAAGAGTCATAAATAGTGAGTTTACTATTCTATGTATGGTGGAATGCATTGATATTTTCACTACGCTGAGTGAGTATGTGGGTAAATCATATGCTACACAAAATGCGCGGAAGAACATTATGTGTTCTGACCCAGTCCTCTGTATCGGCTCAGCTGCTGGTAGATCTGCTTCATCCTCTCAATGTTGAGGCGGCTCGCCTCGGCGTGGTGCACCATGGGTTTCGGGTAGTGGATACCGACGACACACTTGGCGGCCGCTTGCACGGACTCGGGCGCGTTCCACGGGTCGTATATGAACTTAGCAGGGAAAGCTCGGAGGACAGGTAAGTAACGTCTGCAAGCACAGGGAGACATTAGATATGCCGGCGTGTGTCAAACGGATGCGGATGCCTGTGTGTGCAGGTGGTACAGATGTCGGGAAATACAATGGTACTTACAGCTACTTATCTTAATTAAAGAGTACATTCGGTTCAGCCATGTCGCTCGTTGTGTGGGAGGCATAAGTGCTGTTGTATTTTGAGATCATTGTAATGATTTAAACATGTCTTGACCCAACAGGGAACAACACCACAGTAAATGTTTGGCAAGGTTTTTATGCTGGACGCTATTCATGATCAATTTCTGTACACACACAGGTTTTCTCTGCACATGACACATTATACCAAAATGCACCGTGTGTACTATAGAGCAAGAGTCCCCAACCACTGGTCCGGGACCAGGTACTAGTCGTAGGTTCAACTGGTAACGTGAGAGGCTGCATGGCCCGCACCCGAAATAGTGAACTATTTGTTTCCTGTATTATCAGTCTGAAAGAAAGTTTTTAACAGGAAATATCAGGAGTCCAACTTGAAATGATGATTTCTCACGGTAAGGACTTTGAGTGCTACTTTCCAGCCAAAAAGGACGCACAAACTGATAAGGAATGGATTCTTGACCTATTTGTTAACAAACCAAGTAAATCTCGTATGGCTGTGCAAGAAGATGAGCTCATCAGTGATGGCAGCCTTAAAAGTATGCTCGACACTCCCGACATCCCATCTGTGTGTAAGCTGAGGGCTCCCGTTAGTTTGGCCTTAATGTTTGAAGATAACATTCTCAATTGTTGATCCCTCAACCGCGGTCCATGATAAAATTCTCAAGCGTTGACAGGTTTGTGGTGGGGACCCCTGCTATATAGTATGTGTGTGTTGTTTCTAATGTACGAAAAGCTGGGTTCTTGAATTCCTGCTCACATTAACAGCCAGTGCCAGGAGAGGTACCCACCTAATAAAGTCACCATTGGGGTCAGTGCGCCGGCCAAAACCCACAGGGCAGTAGCAGTGGAAAAACTGCTGGAAAAAGGAACTACAAGAGAGCCACATCCAACTGCCGGCATTCACACTCCAGTCAGCGTCAAGAAGAAGCTCCTCAAAGACCTGTGGCATCACAAAGCCAAGTGAGCAGGACAGACTTAACATATGATACTGACAAGTTATAATAATACCGGTAATATTAATACTACGAAAGCGTTGCTGGCTGACTTCATTTTATACTACTGTGTGTTCAATTTATAGACACTCCTGACATACAGCGCTAAGAAGGTAATTTAATTACGTATTCAAAATGGTGCCCACACATTTGTCTTCAGGTCAACATTGTTTTTGATATAGTACTGTAGTTCATACATGTAACAAGCAGGTTGGAATGTAGTGAAGTGCATTCTCTGGTTAAGCGAGAGTACATTAAAAAAGAACCAAATGAATGTAAAGGTAGGCATTATGAATGAACTACAATGCCATACGATACGTACATGCCTACTAAACGCAGAACATGCTAAGCCCATTCAATCTAAATCGCGTTATACCGCCTATACCAACTTTTACTGCTTAAAGTGGTTGCAGAAGACATAAAGTTCAGTTAACTTTCAGCCACCAAATTGTCAGGTGTGCTGGACACATGGCCAATCAAAGGCCTTCTGTGCACCGGATAGCCGTTCCTGGCACAGAGCTAACTTCCCAACAGGCAACATGAAGCTAGCGCCGTATTTTACGCCCAAGAGCAGCTGGGCCGTTCTCGCAATATAAAGCCCTCAAATTACACCTCTTTACAAGATTGTAAAATCAGTTATTGCCTTTGAAGGAGCCTACTGATCCAACTGTTTATCGTGCTGGCTAACATCCGATTATAGCTTACCTTCATCCCTTCCTCCCAGCTGATCCACAAGTCGCCTCTGGTGAGGAAACATGCCACAGCATGGCGAGCCAGGTGATGGATCCAGCCCTCCTGCCTCAGCTGAGTCATGATGGCATCAATCCAGGGGAAGCCTGTCTTGGCCTCAGCCCACTTGGCGAGCGCCTCAGAATTTTTGTCCCAGGGGATGCGGACACAGATTGGATTCCCCTCCATCTTGTCAAAGCGCGGGTTGTTCGTGGCCGCAGTGTAGAAGAACTCTCGCCAAAGTAACTGTCCATAAAGCGAGAGAGGAGGGGAACTGTTCTTTTTCACCTGAGAAGAAAATATTGGAAACAGTTTAAATATAGCACGCATTAAAACAACATTATAAGATAAAGAGCAAGGCAATAAAGAATACAATGAAAGCAGTTGAAGTCAAGCATGCATTCATAGAATTAGAAAGATTAAATAAAGGGATCAAAATAAGCCTTTTCCCAACCAAAATTGTTCCCATTATAAAACATTTGCTAAACTCTCAACTTTCACCATTATAAAACTTTGTTAGCAATACATTAAATGTCAACATAAGATTCATAACTGCCATCAAGGTGAGAAAATGTTAAAAACCGCTTGTTTGAAATTACAAAAATAAATAAGTTGTCCATTTCGCTGTGCACAAGCAACTTTGTGATTCCTCCGAGGACAGCACAAAATGCCACACGCGTAGACCATAAACAGGGCAATGTTAATTTGTTTTAACAATTCAATTTATGACACGTGAACTGCAAAAAAAAACTATTTGAAATTTTATAAGATCCCAGACACCAGATTCAACAAATAAAATGTAAAATAAATATATAATATAAATATATAATACAAATAAAACAAATTTAATTTAATGAAATAAATCCTCTGATCTGCAATGCATGAACTCTTTATTACTATCTTAATCTTCCTTTACTATCTAGTTGATTTTTGTTCAGCAATCGAAAAACAATCCTGACCTCTGTGATGACTGCTCACCTTGCGGTACAAGTCCGTGAGCTTGAAGTAGAAAAGGCGACAGGAGAGGCAGCCGAAGCGCAAGTAGGGACTGAGGCCTGTTGGGCTGGCCAGCAGCGAGTTGGCGTTCATCCTCGGGCGCTCAAAGTTTGCCACCCATGCCTGGAAGGTGCACAAGGAGACCAAGGGAGGGGAGGTGCAGAGCATCCCACAGCGACCGACAGTAAGGCTATGTCCACATGTGCACTGGTATTTTATTTCATTTTTTTAACTTAAGTTTCCCCACTCTGGGGTTAGAGGAAAAAGTTAAATGAGGTCTGATAGTCTCACACAAAGAAGACTATCCATTTACAGCTTTCGCCACGAGCCGCGCATTGCTGAAGCCTATGGCAGCTGACTTTGGGCAAGAGGCAAAGCCTTGCACTGGTCATCAGTTTCAGCCTTATTTTCAAATAGACACATAGCCTGATCAATAATCAGTTATACTCATTAAACATCAATGCATGCTTTCGGAATGTGGGATTAAACCAGAGTAGGCGAAAAAAACCCACACAGGCAATGGGAGAACATTCAAAATTTAGAAACCATGACTTCAGAATTGTTATCCTCAGTGTTGCTCAGAAAGAAGACTACCTAAAATAAGAGTATTTCTAAAACGTTGTTATTGAGTGCACTCAAATTTCTGAGTCTCTTAAGATACACGGATTTTTTATTTTTTTTTTTTAAATACCCGTGTTTGTGGACATGGCATGACGAGGCATTCCAGAAAATAGGTAGTACAAAATTTAGGACCTCCTGATTAGGAAAAGTGTAATGTCACACAGAAGTTAGTCCTTGTCAATTTGGGACAAAATGATGAGCAGTGGGGACTCCTGCTATTAGTGGTGGATGTGCAGAGGGCCTGCCTGCAAATAGTGAATATGTGAGTATAATTGAAACCATTTGAAATGCATTGGGCAAACCTTGCTTTTTCCCTTATAAAACAAAGAATTCTTAAAAAACATAATTAGCCCCTAACATGCATTTTAAACTTTGAGTGCTCAATCGCAAACAGTCACCTGTATACTTTAGTTTAGTTAAGAAGTCTGATGTCACTTAGTGGCATAAGATTGGGAAAATATCTCAATTACCTTTGTGATTTTTACTTTTTGAATGATGACTAGCACGTAGATATTAAAACTATAGGCCCTATTCAACAACAATTTGCAGTTAGTCAAGTTTTTGGACATTTGACATGAAGACATTCGACATGAAGACATTCGACATGAAGACATTGAGGTCAGGCTTGAGAGGCAACAATTGGGAAAATGGCCCACTTCCCAGTTTTCTGGAATGCAGTGTTGAAGGTCTTTGTGGATGCTTAGGAAAGTCTGTCTCATCACAAAAACAAAGTAAAGAAAAAAAGGAGCCAACACTCACCTTTCTTTCTAAATGGCGCTCTATTCTGGTCAAAGCCTCCGTCTCTCCTCCTGGCCACACAGCTGTCGGCAGGCCCTCGGTGTCAAACCCTGAAAACATGATAAAAATTAAGTCAGAAATGTAATGTGTACCAAAAAGGAAAATTGTGTACTCTTCAATATGGAGAAGAACTTTTAGAATGAATAAATGCCAGAAAATCGTATTGACGTCAGATTTGGTGAGCTTGAGATATAGGTGTCAAACTCTTCTCGAGGGATGGTATCTTGATTTTTTTTTTCAATGTTTCTCTCACAAGTTTTTTAATGTTTTTTTAATGTTGCTCTCACAAGTTCTCTCACAAACACATCTGTTTCAAATGATTAGGATACTTTTCAAGCTACTGCAAAGCTTGCAGATGAGTTAATCATTTGAATCAGGTGTATTGAGGCAATAAACCTGGAAAACATGCAAGACACCAGCCCCCGAGGACAGAAGCTCCTGTGGCTTGAGAAAATCCTTTTGTCACATTGGAAAAAAATTGCAAACTTCAAATTGGGAAAATAAATAAGGAAATAAATCAAGCACTATTGCACAATGCACTAAAATTCCAATCTCAGATGTTGGAGCTTTGTCAATTGGAATGCAGTGTAATTGCACAAAAAGGCTATACCAGTCTTTCTCAAATAGCGGGGTGAGCCCCACGGGGGGAGGCTCGGCAATGTCAGGGGGAGGGAACAACGCATTCTGGGATGGCTGGTAGGTGATGGCATTCCAGTAACCAATGGGCAGATCAAAAAGTATACAGTATATTTAATTGGCTCTTAGCCAAAAAAAAAAAAAAACGAAATAAAAATTGAACGTGGCGTCGGAAGAAGTGGGTGGACGGCATACCCCCGCGTACCACGGCCACTACACCCCTGAGCAGCATGTGGCTGTGAATATGGTCTAACAGAGGCTAACACTGTGACTATGATCCTGACGGATTTAGGAGAAGAACAGCCTGACCTCTGCTCAGGAAGCATTAGAACCTTAAATATACTGCCCTGATATCTTACATGAAGAGTGAAAGACTGGCCCAGATGGAGGCAGCAGACGGCTGCAGCCAAGTCTTTTGCTCTCAATTGAGTCAAACCATCTGTGAATGGAAAGCAGACATCTGGATGGAAGCTCAGAGAAGATGAGCTGCCGCATTATTAATCCAATCGTCAGATTTAGACCGGCAGGTTCTTTAAATACAAAAATGTGGCGTGACAGATGGACCAAATACAAAAACAGTGTTTAGGTACCGCAAAAGAACATCCATCCATTTTCTACTACTTGTGCAGTATCATCCGGCTTTGAATGTGTTTTCAACGTGTATGTTTTTTTAATGTAAGCATAAGTTGTATAGCTTCTTTTTTGCTTGTATGACTATCAATTATGCTAAAATACTACTCAAAACATTAGATGCAAATGCAATCTTTTTTATCAATGTGAACGTTACAACCATCCAAATTCAATAATTTTTAACGCAGTAAATGTATGCAAATTGGGAGGAAATTTATTTGAAGGAATAGCATTAGCACAGCCTGGGTTTTATAAAATTGAGCATCCCAATGTGTGTAAATTCCTGGGGTGTTATTAAACAACTTCGCCCACACATAAGGGGGGGATAGTTACATACGAACACAGGCTTATAGCACATGGAACACGCTGAATTCTGGATTTGTTCTAGACATAGTAACTTGTAAACACACACACCATTTGTCAAATTACCATATTTTCTGCATTATAAGACGCACCGGATTATAAGTCGCACCCTCAATTAATGACATATTTTAAAACTTTTTCAATCACAATATAGTAATACTCAAAGTAAAAACAATAATAACTCAAATAATAACTCTAAACTCTCAATAGCATAATAACTCAATGTCAATATGACCAACCTTGTTCAACTGTAAACACACAAAAGAAACAGGTAAAGCTTACTTTCTTACTTCATTGCCCATCTACGAATACCAATCTCAATATTGATCCATATACAGTATAAGGCACACCTGATTATAAGGCGCACCATCAGCTTTTTTTTTTTTTTTTTTTTTTTTTAAAGTAAGGCTTTTAGGTGCACCTTCTAGTGCGGAAAATACGGTCATTGTTTTTCTTTGATTATGTTGATATCCCCTTGAAAAAAACAATAAAATCTCAATTTTAATTAATGTTGATCGTCCCCTGACTAAGTATGCACAAGTGAACAAGCTTGTCTTCAAATTTCGTGTGAATTAAATCAATTAATCATTCTGGATTGTGTGTATTTTTTCTCCATTAAAAGAAGCAACAACAGCTTTTCTCGTGGTGTTTCTCACCAAGCTCCTCCAGGGACGGGACCCCAAACTTGTCTCCATGGTCCTCCAAGATAGGGGTGATGCAGGTGGTCATCAGGTTGTCTGACAGCACCTCCACAGGCATCTCAGGAGGATCCAGGCGACTAATCAGTGTCTGGAAACGCTTGTAGGTGAGGGGAGGTTGGCCACTGTTCAGTTCTATAATCCTGGTGGGTAAGGGAAGAGTTAAATATCCTAATTCCATCCAGTTCTACAAAAAATGTGAAATACGTGACGAGCATTTTCAATTGGAATTACTTTCATGCTTTGTTTTGTCCTTTTTATTTTATTTAAAGTTCAGATGGAATGTTTTCTTTTAAAATCTTATCAAAAATCTTAGATAAATACAGTGATCCCCCTACTTCGCGGTTAATGGGGGGTGTCAACCCCTCGCAAAGTCTGAAACCCACGAAGTAGGGTATCAGTTCCTAGATTTCCAGTAACCTTAAACAATCGTTTGGTTTTTTGCTTTTTATTTCCTTTCTCCTATTATTTAACATTACATTATCCTTATTAACATTTTTAACATTAATGTATATTCATTAAATAACTAATATTACTTAGTTTGTTGAGAATTTGTTCTCAGGACTGGTTATCTGCACCAAGACTCCAGTGAAAGAGTAGGCAAGTCAACACGTTGAACTTCACATTTATTTTGGTGTATCATGTAGTATCTGTTGAATAATAAATCAAAAACAAGGTTAAAGTCAGTCAACTAATATATAAACACTTGCCGAACTTTAATCTATGAATTTACTGTATTTTTAGCCGACATTAGCGGGTTAGCAACAACTAACAACTACTAACTATAAAGTGCAACCTCTGCACAAACGAACACATAAACAGAATAAACACTCATCGCTTACTACACATAGGCAGTAGCGTCCATTATCAACATAAATGATAATAAACTATCAATACGAGCTTACGTTGTCATTCACTACGTCACCGTAACGAGCCGAATGATGCACAATGTAAAACAGGAAACGGAAATGCAACTTGACCCGACAAATTAAAAGCATGCATTTCAAAATAAGATAAAAACCGTCACAAACTCTAATGCTTGAATTCTTAACATAGTTAAACGAATTTTACTTTGTTATTTGATTAATACAGTTCTTTATAATGCACTTTTTTGCTTTTTTTCAATTTTTTACATTTTTGCACATTTTTTAAATGATTTTTAATTTTGAAATATTTTTAATTTTTCCTGGAAGAAAACACGAAGTACTGAGACCGCAATATCTGAGACCGCGAAGTAGGAAGGATCACTGTAATCACAAGAAAGATTGGCGAAGATTGAACAAGGCAATCTCATTGACCAACTTCACATCATTCGCCCTTTTGAGGTCTGCTTGCAGTTCCACAGGAATGTACGTGGCATGCTTCAACTTCTTGATGGACTTTAGCAAACACGTCTCTATTTTCAGCATGTAAATAGCATTTAAAATGAATGAGCGATAATGATTAAAGGTCATCCATCCGCTGTGTTCAGACCCAAACTGGTACAAACCCCCTTTTTTTTTTATGTGCCAGGTACCAATACTCAATTTAAGCTGCCTTATGACGATTTATTAAGATTGACATACCAATTTTTTTCTGGTCAAAAATAAAAGAGCTCTTAGTGTTGATCTTTTGAGATGGACCTCTCATAACAGCAGAGAGCACTGCAGTCATAACTGAAGTTCGACAAATGTCAAGTTCATGAGGATAAGGTTTTAAATTAGAATCTATTGTGAGGTGTGCAACATACTTGTCCAGGTCATACAGGGTGTGTGAGATCTTGACAATGACCTCCACTCCTGCCTCCATAGCCAGCTTCTTGATGGCAGCATCTCGCTCCTTTCCAAAAGGCTCTGAGTCATACTCGAAGGTCAATCGTGAGATTTTCCATTCCTGATGCAGACACGCATAAAACATCAATGCTACAAGTGTTAAAAAGAAATCACACAGACTCCAAGAGGTATGTTTATAGGTGAAACGGACCTTAAAGAGCCGTGGGAACACATTGGCTGGCTGGCCCCTTATGACAAAAAGGCGAGAGTTGAGCTTCCTAAGGTTTGCATCCAGATCCTCCAAACACTGGAGAAGAAACCTGACGGAGAAGGGGGAAATTAATCAGATTTAACTATGATTCAACGTATAATCAAGCATGTGTCCTTGGTCGTGAGCCGATCTTAGGGGTCTGAAGTCTGAAATATAGTTTAGCCGCAAAAGGATGCCATTTCACTTTCAGATGATTTGTTGATAGAAAATTGCCTGTTTTAGAAAACGTGAAGCTCTTCTCGTGATAAAAAAGTAATTTGTCTTAAAGTAGTCCGATTTTTTTTTCCATTTAGTTTTGTTACAGCAAGCCCTTTTTCTGAGGCAAATTCAGGGGCACCTTGCTCTGTGTCTCCATGCTATTGATGCTGGTGACGTTACCATCACCATCTACGCAACACCTCAGATTTGATCACTCAAAACTATGATCAAGTTGATTGATAAAATAGATTGCGCACTCTTGATCAGAATCTCTGACAGCTAACTGAGGTTTTTTCAATGCCCAGTTACACCTGCACGTATGACCTATAAACCAGAGACAACACGCCACCAGTCTAGACTGTGTCTGATTAGTATGAGGATCAAGCAGGGGCCTGCCAAGCCATTTTGTTCATGTCAGTCAGCCTTGTCCCTGATGAGAGATGATGTTGGGACAAAGCTAATCTTTCTCATTAGAAGGAGGTATCACACGTTTGCTGTGAAGAGGATGAATTCACCCTCTGCAGACCTGTTGATGGTCTGCGACTCTGAACAGCTTAGTTATTGCAGAGCTCTGTCACCTGCTATTGGTTGAAAGTCAGTTTACCATTCATCCATCTAACTCCTATACATCATTGGTTAGGGTGATGTGAAGCCTATTCGAGCTTGTGTGATAGGCACAGTAAACACTGTACTTGCCTATAGTTAGTCACACAGCACAAAACACCCCAAAAAACATTCCCACCCTGATCTGAAGCCTATTCTAGCTCTCGTGAAAGGCATAATACTGTACACACTGGACTAGGCAAAGTGCACACTGGCCTGTAATCAGTCACACTGCACATGACAGTTACTGAGTGGGACCTGAATCCACTGCTTACACAGAAGTCAGGCAAGTGAAATGGTATTTGAACACACACACACACATATATACATATATGTGTATGTATGTATGTATTTATATATATATATATATATATATATATATATATATATATATATATATATATATATATATATATATATATATATATATATATATATATATATATATATGAATAGCATTGAATCTACTGCTAAGCCACAACCTGTGATCCACTATAGCTGAATGGCAATGGTTGCATTAGTTACACATTATAGAGTACAGGACAAATTAATGATAACCGCTTTGCAATTTACCGGTTAGCATTCCCTGACATCGCTCAACATTTTGAGTGGTTCAATTACTTAGGCACTTAACAATAGGGATTGGGGTCTCAAGATGTTTTTTTGTTTTTGTTGTTTGTTTTGGGTGGGGGCGGGGGGTGCACCAGAGCCCCAGTTGCTTGATTATGAGTATCTTACACATTCTGTAACCTCAGAAATGCATTAGGATCAAGAAGAGAAAAAAAGAGCAAATCCAGATTGTCTAAACCAACTCTTTCTTTTTTTTTTTATTTTATTTTATTTTTAATGAAAGTACCCTAACATGATACCTTATTGTGTGACTATGAATCTACAGTAGTGCAGTTGTCATTCAAACCATGTTAACACAGTCTTATTGCATGTCAAATTACAATAACAATAAGAATGCAATTTTTGTGACTGGGTATGCCACAGCTTAATACTTGTGTAATTCTCCACCCTTGTTTCTCTTGGGCGGTGTGTCTCGTGAGCAACTTCCTGCAAATGGTGGTAATTTACTGTGTACGGCTGTGTTTTAACTGCATGAGCAAACCTCAGACCTTATATAACTGTTCTGGCCTACATCTGTTGGTACAAATACCCTATTTCCATTGGACTACAACACAATCCCTTAGCCTAGTAACCTCATTCCTGGCGCACAGTTACACACTTTCTCTCCACTCTGAACCTCTTTGTATAAATATAATAATAAGTATTGAGGCGATCGGTATGTTTCAAAATTACTCATTAAGGTTTAATACATGGTCTGACATACTACGGATTAGAGCCAACTACGAAGTAATTAAGAAATAAATCTGGGCAATTTGGGGGAGGGGAGGGGGGGGGGGGGCAGTTGAAAAATAATTAATTATTAAATAAATGGACTTTCCAACTTTTAAGTAAAAATTCTGATTCATCACTTAATCAACCAAATTGCTGATTTAAAAAAAATAAATAAAATGTTTTCAGCCGTACAAGGACGAGTAAGGAAGTCCAAAATTACAAGTGGACATGTTATTGCGCTTAACACATCACAGTTATAATTTGAATTAGTTTAATAAAAAAAAAGTCCAATATGGCTATGCCATTATTTTGATACTTAATTGGTTTTAAAGTTTTTTTTCAGGGTCTCAGATGCTATTTCATTTCCATTTGCACTTTTATCCTTTACGTACACTGCCCAATTGACGGCTGGAAAATTAATTTTCGGTTTGAGTCATGGTAACTTTAAACTGCGATGCTTTCAATACTGATGTTCAATTAATTGGGTTGAAACAAAAACTTGTACATCTTCTAAAAACTGCTCTCCCTCAGACATTCAGCAGCTGTTTGGTTATAAGTGTCACACTGTACTACCTCATTCCTCAAATAAGTAAAATAACAGTTGTGTCAGTAGCTTCCACACACAAACATTCTTTTGAATGCTGATGAGATAATGTACAGACTCCCGGGATTCACGTCGGGATGATGATGATGTGACGTCTCACCCACACTATTGCATATTTTGGCAGATGACAAGAGTGATGGCTAACCAAACGCACTTCCTTCAGCAATCAGGTTTTTCTGCAGCCTTTCCAATGAGCGCGTCTGTCTGCATGGAGAGCTCCTCGCCACAAGTGGGTCACGATCACATAACCACTCACAAGTTGCATGCCGCTGCCTGGCACACTAACCTACATCTGCTTCCTCACTTGTTCTATAGTTAGGAAAAACTGTTGATGAGTCATATTTGTTAAAAGGACTTCTGCAATTTCTCGTGTTACTTCCGGGCAATTTACTAGGTAATTAAAAAAAATAATAAATAAATAATCAAAACCGAGTTGTTGATTTTTAATGAGCAGAACTTTGTCTATAACATCATTTTGTGTACCAGATGATATGCAAGGATTAAGAAACACTACAGAAAAAAGGCTTACCTCCACCTGTTGACCCCAACATTGGAGGAGCCGGCAAACCAAGGGTCCAAGAAGTAGACGCAGCGCACCGTGCCTGCCCCCTTGACTGCCTCTCTGAGCGCTGGGTTATCGTGAAGACGGAGGCCCTTCCGGAACCAATGGATGGAATTGGGGGCCATGCTTATCTGAGAAAGGGATGAGAAAAAGATGCAATTTGAAATAACTTGTAGGTACTGTTACGTAAATGTGCTACTTGCTTGTGAGATACAGTATATCTCATGAAGACGATGTCATACACATTTTGATATATTTCAAAGTAAAGTGAGTGCATTTTGTTCCAGTTGATGCACTCACATCTTTGAACTGATTTTCTTTCTAGTGTGCTGCCTAATTCTCATACAAGTCAATTGGATAAACATTCAAGTCAAAATGAGGTTACAGAAAAATCTGAAAAGTATTTCTCCTCACTATTCCAAAATAGAAAACTATGGCAGAGAACGGCAGATTTCTTTTTTAACAGTGCCCCCCCCCCCCTGGTCTGCATCACAGTGACATTGATAATGCAGGAAAAAGTCAGCCTGGCAATTTGCAATTTGCTGTCTAACAAGGTTGTATCAAATATATTTGAGGGGCTGCACAACTATGTGAAAGAGACTTTTGTTATTCCAGAGACAAGTTGCGAAAACCTCCCTTCTCCTGCCCTGTTTTGTCCTGGAAGGAAGCAATCCCTCTATGTCAGAAAATGTATTAGGAGATAAATGCAAACAGGTTTTTTTGTGAGAATTCCTAATGATTCAAATGTGTGATCTGTGTTTAAGAGGGTCTCCGATTGGCAGATACTGTAGGTGGGTGTAAACGTTCTGAAAACAAAAAAAAGATATCAATTTGGCTACATTCCGGCTGAGCGTACCTGTGCAGTCAAAATTCAAATTTATTTCAACGAGTAACATCTTCCCAATATTCTGTTTTGTCCTCACTGTACTCCTTGTCCTGCCGTTGTCACTCTTTTGTGAGTTTCAGCTGGAGCGTCTTCCCTTGAAGTATGATAAAAGCTTGGACAAAATCTGACAGCCAATCTGTCCATCAGTTTACGGGCATGCCTACAAGATACGGGATTGACTCCCGGTGTGACATCGACCCATGAAGGCAGGAGTTGTAATTCACTCCTGCTTTCATTGGCCTATGTTGCGCCGGGAGCCAATCACGTGTCTTATAGGAGTACTCGTGAGCTGATTGACTGATTGTCTAGCCTGTCAATCTTGTTCAACCTGCTGACCCGTTCCAGCAAATAGTCTCCACCTCGCACGTGAGAACCCGCGAGAGGAGAAATGCAGTCAGTACAAAACACAACGCTGTTATGATTCATTGGAATTTCGATCATAATCTCTACTTCCGTTATACAGTTTGATCAGGTACAAGCTCCACTCAGGCCGACATTGGAGGAGTGCAATTACAGTCAGATTGTCACAGTGAGCTTCTTAGCAGTATAGCTTGTTTTTAAAATGAAAAAAAAAAACGAACAAACCACAAAGGACCGAGGGTACGAAAGATGAAGAGTAAAATAGCTAGGGAAGACCATCATGTAATTTTGAAATTATTTATTGAGCATTTTTCAAAAGTCAAAATCAAAAGTCATGAGGGTATTGTGAAAAACAACAAATAATGTTGCTTTTACAAATATTAGCATTTCTCACATCTTAAACCCTGGTTTTAAAGTCCAGTGTGGCTTATCTGTAGTTCTGTTTTTTACTAGCCACCAGGTGGCAATCTATAGGTAAACAGAGAGGGAAAAGCTGTACAACAAACGTTAGTCCTCATGGAAAATGTAGACTTCAAGGAGGGAAAAGGGAGAGTAAGTAAAAGTTAATCTTTTGGATACAGCAGAAGCAAATAATTCTGAAGAAAAAAATATGGAATCAAACTGAACATTTACGTTCACAAAACATCTGCATCAGATTACACCTGCTCAGTAGTCTTTTAAACAGGGATGAGGGCTGTGGCACCAAGTGGATTGACAAAGAAGTGGATTTACATAAAGAAAAGCAAGATGAAAGCTTTCATTAACACCTAAATTGAAAACATTTTAAATATACACGAAGAAAAAGCAATTGTGGACTGCTGGTTGTATGAAAGTCCTATTAAGGGCTGTATCGCAAATCTGGATTAAGCAGGAACTTTTGCTGCTTGTTTATGCCATTCCAAAGACATTCATAGAGACAACTGTCTGTGGAAAACATGCAAATGTCCACAGTTATTAAAAGCACTCGGGATATGCTTTCATCACATCTTCAATAAATGCACAAGTTTATATTGACCTTCTGGGCATGTATTCCAACAATGCACAGGATGTTTGCAGGGAGGATTAAATCAGTTTTCAAGATGCTAACGCGTGTAGCCATGCAGAAAAAAACTGTAAAAATATTCTTTGAAGAAAACCACATCAAGTCAGAATTATCGACAGCAAAATAATCTTGATCTTTATCCCAGTAGAAAAATAGATATAGATATAAATATAGATATATTTTTAACGTTTAAATAGATGAATGAGCATTCTCTGAGACTAGTGTTTCCACATTTTTTGCCAGGTGTAGTAACAGGTCATAGTGGTTTTATAATGCCGACAAATTGACCCTGGAGCAGTGTATTGTACCCATGTGGTCTAACTGTTCAGCATAGGAGGAGGTTTGTGTTTTAGTTTTAATGTTAGTACCTTCCATAAAATAAATGTCTAACTGAATTTCAAATGTACAATTTTCTGGGAACTCATCTTGTACGGTCTAGGTAACAAGGATTCCTTCAAACGGTTTGCCAGATATTACATGCATGTCATCATTTAGCAGCAACAACAAAGGGCCATCAGGATGGATAGGTTGAGGGATAAAGGGGCTGAGGGATAAAGATGCTTTGCAGTATTCATCTTGTAAGGGAAATTCAATTGAAAAGCGACACTTCCTTTGACAATCATTTATAACTTGAAAATTCTGTTGATTTTTCAAGTGAGTGTTTGTCATGAATGTTGTTGCCTCATGGATGACATGAAACCTGTCACATCCGGCTGACTACTGATGCCAATAACCTAATGGCTCAAAGTGAATAGTCATGTCGGCTGACATTCAGCATTTCGATGACTAAAGCATGAGGTTCAACACAATCTGTTCTGGGACACGCTTACCTTCGGATTTGTTCGCAATTATTTCAGTTTTTCATGATCATAAATAAAAAACTAACAGTTCATACGTGTTTAGGTAACTGGAAGAGTAATAACCAAAAAAACAAAAAACAAATGCACCAATAGAAGGTATTAAGTGCAATAAGAAGTACAGTACGACAGTCGTTGTTCTTTTCACCTTTTCGCCAAACATGTAAACAAAAAAGTGTAAGCAGTAATTAAAGGCACTGTGTAAAATGCCCTGCATTTCTTGCACCCATAGGAACACGGATTTGCACGCTACGACAATGTACTGTACATACTGTGCTTGCACACATTTCTCTGGTGGCTCAACTTCCCAGTTGGAAACTAGGTCATGCGTCTTGTGCATTGGAACCTAGCGCTAACATCATTTCAATCTTAAACTGAGTCTAAGCAGCCAATATGAACGTCGTGGGGTCCTTTGTTAAAAATTCCACCCAAATAAAACGACATTTAACACTCTAAAGTTGATGTGCCCGGCTGGACACCAATACGAGAAACCGGGTCAAGGAGCTCAAGCCTTATGTAACCCGTGGCGCTGTTTATAAAAAAAAAGGTCCTTCCCAGCTTGAAACTAAATACTTCGGTCCCCTAAAAAACAGTCTTACCTGTCGGTAGCACCCCGGGGGTGATGTCTAAGTCAGGCCCAAAGAAAGGAGCATTCTTCCCTCCTGTGCGTTAAAGTGTCGTTCGCCACTTGGGTACGAGAAGGTCTACGGCAGAATACCTAGCCACTAAGTCCAGTCCAAACCACTTGCAGATTGCTTGGTTTCATAACAGTTCGGCTCAATGCGCATGCGCAATGCGCCTCCTTTTGTGAGGCGTTCATAGTTCTCCTGACCTCTGAGATGCTGACCAGATCACGCGCCACAAAATTATTGAAATCCGTGTGTGAAAATGTCCAATGCGGTGGCATATATACTACACGGATATAGCTTTTATGATATGTAATAGTAATTATAATGTCGCCACTTTCAATGACCAAACATGGATCTCATCAAAAACGTTATGTTCTCCAGAAATTCCGGAATAATATTTGGATTGCGCCCATATGATAAAAATACAGGGGCATCAAATATGTATAGTGTTACAATAAAAGTCTTATAAATAAGATCTAGCAGTTAATCTCCATTAAAAGGGGGGGCTCATACACTTCTGTAATTTCTGACAGCAATTGAATGCAGCACAAGCCTTTCCCAAACATGAATGCAGCAACGCTTTAAATGCTGCCTTTCCATTGGTCGGTTTGCCGGTTTCCGTCATCCACCGGGTCACGCTTAATGCAGCTTTGCTAAGAATGTTAACTAAACGCGTGGTTCAATTGTGACTTTTTTATTTTTATTTTTTGCATATATCAGGTGTTTGCAGAACGTTGTATTTACTCTCTAAGTATTGCTGAAACTAAATAAACGTATGTCTGTCAGCAGGATGAGAACAAATCATCATTTGTGGCTGTTTTGTCATTTATTGTTTAAATAATAAGGTCGTATGTTTAACACATTACCTACGGCGAAAAATATTTGTGGATGCAATTTATAATTTATTTTTTTGTAGCTCATGTAGCTAATGAACAGCAAAACGCTTGTGATTCCCATTAATCCATTTTCTTTAGCCGCCTATCCTCACTTGGGTCGCTGGCTTGCTTTGTGCCTATCCCTACATCTTCGATCAGCAGGCCCATGGAGCGGAAATCTTACAAGATTTGCTGACATTATTTTGTTGTTAGAGTGTTTTTCAAATTTGACCAACTACGTGATCATCTCACTTTAAGGGGTAGCCATTTTTTGTTAAATAAAATTCAACAATTTATCATAGAGTCAACCAGTTACCTGAAACAAATTTTGTTCTTATGCTCGATTGTGTGATAGTTCAATTCAATAAACAGGAATTAGATTTTTGCCTTGATCACTCTCCATACAAATCTTTTTTTGTTGTTGTCCTTCAACACACACATGCTATGCAAGTGCCAAGATTTCTGGGGTGGTGTTGTGTATGGCTTGCGTCACCCCCACTTGACTCCTTGGATAATGACGCCTTATCTCAAGGCTCTGTGCTTAGTTGACGTAGAATCAGATTTGTTTTTGATCCCAGTCTGGGGCAGTGGTAACCAAACAGCGTCAGTGTCCATACAAGCATGTGATCCAATCTCCTATTTCCTGTCTTGATGATACTTGTTTCTATCTCAAACTAAAACTTATTGCTTGAACTGTGAGGTTTTTTTTTTTTTTATCTGTTATCGGGCAATGCGACGTACTTGCGGCATAAGTAGGTTCTTGATTTCTTCTCATCAAGCAGGCTTAATATCAACCTATTTTATTTATTCCAATGAATATTGACATCAGTGTTTCTGGTTTATTTTTGTAGCGAGCCAATGATGAAAATGTAGAAATAATTTGCTTTCATAGCATCATGTTGACAAATGACAGGGTTCGAGTAGAGTGTTTTCTACAAAGCCAAATGCAAATCCACGTGCCTGATCTGTTAGACATTGTCAGCATATGGATATAACGTGTCTCATTGACAGGAACTGTTGGCCGAGGTGAGATGACGGCTACAAAGAGCATGCCCTATGCCACGTTTTAACACATACATCCGTTGATAGAAACAGCACATCCTGACACGTGCCCTTTTCCACAGGCCTCATTTGTCACCTGCTCTGCCACCAAGAAGGAGAAATTCACACCAAGATTTCCATTCCAATTTGCTCTAAAGCCTGGTTTTCAATGGACTTACCCAAGAGCAAAGGTACATGCACCCAGTCACCTTGTCAGCCTGCTGGATACAGACAACAGGGTCTTGTTGCTCAGATCTTATTTCCATTGTTGACAGTCAAGGAAAGAGATGGAAATGGGGGTGACATCACACAAAATCAGAATAACTCATCGGGTCTCTATTTCAGAAGTTCACTCAATCCATCCATGCATCCATTTACATCACAGACTCTACTTGTTTTTCAATCACACAAATATAAATAACATGTTCCTATTTGAAACAAAAAGTAAAGCACAGACATTTGTTGTTTAGAATCACAGAAATTCATCATTTTTTTATTTTTTTCTTGGTGACTTGTCTTCGCTATATGTAGGATACTTGGTGCAACCTAACCATTCAAACTCAAACACCTGTTATGACCCGCGGGTCATGTGTTATTTTTGTAAGTGTTCTCTCCTTGGTTCGTGTGTGTGTGTGTGTGTGTGTGTGTGTGCCTTTTGTTGGAGTCAATTGTGTGAAGGTGGTGTCCTCCCATTGGCTGTCTCTCTCTCTCTCTCTCTCTCTCTCTCTCTCTCTCTGTGAAGAATCTGTAAATAAAGAATCTGTAAATAAAGCAGTAGTAAGAGGGAGACTCTCAATGAAATCCAAACACATTACATTACCATATGGCTTAATTATTGCTAACGCAGTTTATAGAGTACTATGCACATTGGCTCTCCAACTGGCAACTCTGCTATTCACTTTCTGTTGTTTCGTTCTTCCTTTGTTGCCTGGTGTTACAGTGTCTTGTACAGTGGCCGAGAGCCCTCAATGCTGCAAATAAGAAAAACGCTGCAAATAAAACGAAACAGCGCTGCAAAAAAAAAAAAAAAAACGCTGCAGATAAAAAGAAACTTGGTCTTGAGCTGGGGTGAATTAGATTATGTAAAATAACATAAAAAAAAATCCATGCATGCCTTTTTCTTTCGTAAACCTATCCTAGTTCACCAGTCAGAGGATTCCACTAGATGCGGTAGTGTCACAAAGCAGCAGGATTTGGGAGAGAGAGAAAAAAAGTGTGTTTGTCTGACACCCATCGGACAGACGACAAACTGCAAGTCAAATTAATTAACAACAAGCGAGATATTTAACAATGTAAAGCAATGGCCTAAGTAAATACCTTAAGCAACATAGACAACACGTGTAAAAGGGATGTTTTACGACATATTTTACTTTATTTAATAATACTGAGTGTCATGTTTAATTAAATAGCTGCAGAGGCAATGACGCGTGCATTTTCAAGCAGGCGTAAAGGTGCGCGTCACATACATTTAATGACGTTGTGAAACGCTTTTAGTTATTTGAATATCCTCGACCACCATGTGTGCGCCGATATTAGCGCGACTCGTTTAGAGCATGTGGGTAGGAACTGCCATTCTTAAGTAGATCAGGTATTTGTACTTTTTTCCTTTATATATATTTTTTTCGCTTCACTCTGAAATCGACTGCCCCCCCCCCCCCCCCCCCCCATAACGATACGCCGTTCTTAAACCCAGTAGCCTATTCGTAAAATATCAAGTAAACTCATTGACGAAAGGCTGCAGATGGAAGAGAAAAACCGGGACACCGGCAATTATTAGGAACGTGAAAAGCGTTTACAAATATGTTGTAGTATGCATCAACAAATGTAGATGAAAAAGAAGTACTCTACACACTACTGTCTCAAACTTTAAGAGCAAAATGACATCATTATAGGGCAGTCCTGCCTGCCTATACTTATTAAGACCCCCTCCCAAGACCGGTATAATGCATGTTCAAGGGTCGGCAACCCAAAATGTTGAAAGAGCCATATTGGACCAAAAAAAAAAACAAACAAAAAATAAATGTGTCTGGAGCCGCAAAAAAATGAAAAGTCTTATAATGAAGGCAACACATGGTGTATCTATAATAGCTATATTAGCCTACTATCACGATTAAGTTAACTACGAATACATAATGAGGCTTCATGGTTAAATGTTTATTTTTCCTGCATTGCATTCTGTCGATCGAAAATGACGCACAACATGACTACTCTGTTGTGCGATGCCGCTTCAAGTTGAACTTCATTACAATATTAATGAATTATGTTTCATTGCTTTGATGAAATTAAATAAAGCAGATTTTTGAAGTCTTTATTTGTGATGATTCAAAAAAACAAATGGAACGTGCATAACGTGCCCCTTATCTGAGCGATAGAGTGCAATAAAGCGCAGCCTGTATTTATAAACATAAAACATCGGCCACATACCTGCATAAACGCACAGTCTGTTTAATATCGATCACATCACACATCACAGGCAATTGAGTATGCTGGCGCTGAATTAATGTCCTTGATTCGTTAATAGGTCATGTTGCCTGCCATTTCAAGCGTTTTTTCCTTCACTGTCTTGGCGGAGAGAGGCGTCTTTTTTTTATTGTGTGTGTGTATTAATGTATCCCTGTTTTGATTATGAAGTCTCTGATATGTTGATTGACTGCATGTAGTCACCATCTGTGAACGGTTTGCCACGTTTTATTATCCCCCGGGTTGCAACGAAACTTGCAGGAGTCGTGGAGTTTGGAGATGCAATCCACTTGTTAAAAAATATTTCGTGTCGCAGGCTACGACGTAATTCTTCGTTGACAGAAATGCTGAAATGAAATATTTATTCTACACATCTTTACAGGATTGGAAAATGTTAAGAATGTTTTTGTCATGTTTTCCCCCTACAGAAACCATATAAAGACGAAAAAAAATATTTCTCTCCCTCATCCTTTTCCATTTTCAAACATTTTTGAAAAAGCTCCAGGGAGCCACTAGGACAGCGCTAAAAAGCCGCTCGTTTTTATTAACTAGCAGCTAGTTAATAAAAAGGACCAAATGATCAAAACAGGCATTGTGTGATTACAAAGTAAATGAATGAAATACATAAATTTTTCACTTTTGTACCTTCAGATTCTGCATTTTTATAATGTAAAAGGTTAATCAGACTGGCTACTACTTTGGAGCAAGTCTCCATTCTTCCACGTAAGAGTAGATTTGAAGCACTTTTGCAACCTCTACTAAGTGCTTTGTACTAATTTGTCATTAGCTCCTGTCAAAACAGGTGCATGCAAAATTGGTACGGTTGATAAATGTATTTTCATTCAATTCTAGGAGATTCTTCAGCACAATGGATCGAAAGCTGTTTCTCCTCTTTGTTGTCTTCCATATCCAAATTAGCTCTGCCAACATAGAGAAGGTCCAGGTGCAAGTGGTCACTGACAGCACGCCTTGTAGTGTCACATGTGGCACGGGCACGAAGGTCCAAACGGTTTGCATCATGAAAGATGGCGAGAAGGCCTTGGAGGAGACAAAAATTGCGGGTACCCAAGGAGATGAGGTACTGTGCCACACGGCCAATGGAGTGTCAACGTTCCAGTGCCGAGCATTATGGCGTGCTTGTATTCCAGGCAGTGGAACAGTGCCACAAAGTAAAAGTCAAGTGTCGAGAGTCATGGCAGTGTGGACTCAAGACTGTCACTGTGACAGCAGGAGAGCGACTGAAGCTGGACTGTCTGGAGGAAAACATGAACCTGAAGGAGAGGCTCTCATGGAGGTGAGCAGTGATTCTCAATCACCTTATTTTGTCATGAACGTTTACCAGATATGCCATGAATGCAGTATCTCCCAATAGTATTTATACACTCCTCACTATGTATCTTGATTAATGCCAGAAATGCATATTGGCAATCACAAGATGGCAGAAGGTACACATTACCTGTGACTCACATTTGTACGCCAATAAAACGTGACATTTAAATGTGTGTGTGTGTGTGTGTGTGTTTTTTAAACTGAAATCTGACTTAAAATGTAACTGAGATTTTAGACAACTCTCTCCTCATGAATTTTAGTCAATGAGGCAGAGTGGCATCAGAACCACAGGACTGATGTTGCAGCCTTAAACAGCACATTGAGTCAGGCTGGTGTGTTAAAAAGTGATTACTAGGAACAGCCCCTGTGGAGATATTCTCATACCAAGGCATTCGTATTCATATGTTATTTGGTATGGTAAGGTTTGCCTGAATTCTAATGTTTACAATAACTAGTCATGCTAACGGATCATCGATCATCTTGCATAGTCATGAAACTTGTGCTGTGAGCAGATCCCACCACGCCACCCATGCACCTTCTTCTCTTCCTTCTATTATTTACGACTGGCAAACAAACCATCGATTTCCTTTTTGTCCCAATTTTATCCACGACTAATATGAACCAGAAACTCGCTGGGGTGCACACAAGACACAAACTGACATCCAAACGTGATTTGAATTACGTTGGTGATAGTTTTCTATGGCGTTATATTTGTGCCACAATTACGCACGCGCGGAAAAAAAAAAATGAGCGGAGAAAATCAAACTGAGCGAGCGAAAACAGATTTTGAGAGCAAGAAAAAAACTATTGAGCGCGTAATGATAAGAGTTTGAGCGCGCGCCGATTGAGTTTGAACACAGAAAAAGAAATTGCTCGCTCAAAATTCCTATTTGCTCGCTCGGGATAGCCCTCTCTCGCTCAACATCTCGCTCGCGATACTCCTCCCTCCCTCGCTCAACATCGCGTTTGCTCAACATCGAGCTCTCGCTCGCTCGAGTCGTCCTCTGCGCTCGCTCAGTTCTGTTCACGCGTTACGTTTGTGCCACAAAACCAGCCAATCAGAGCTTGTTAAAGCACATTGATTGACAGCTTGGTATCCAATGAGATTGCTTGTTGTGTTCACCCGGAACGAGCAAACGAGAGTGCGTCACATCGACGTAGGCGGGAGGGGCAGGCTTATATTATTAAAGTACAAAAACTAACAAGGTATTTCCGTCAAATGATACAATACAGTAATAATAATAATATTAAAAGTAATTCTCCAGCCCAAGTCCGTGTTGACGCACTCTCGTTTGCCCTTTTCGGGTGAACACAGGGCAAACGAGAGTGCGTCAACGGATAGCGTACAAGCAATCTCATTGGATACTAAGCTGTGTCAATCAAAGTGCTTTTACAAGCTCTGATTGGCTGGTTTTGTGGCACAAACGTAACACGTGAACAGAACTGAGCGAGCGCAGAGGACGAGTCGAGCGAGCGAGAGCTCAATGTTGAGCAAACGCAAAGTTGAGCGAGGGAGGGAGGAGTATCGCGAGCGAGAGCGAGATGTTGAGCGAGAGAGGGCTATCCCGAGCGAGCAAAGAGGAATTTTGAGCGAGCAATTTCTTTTTCTGTGTTCAAACTCAATCGGCGCGCGCTCAAACTCTTATCATTACGCGCTCAATAGTTTTTTTCTTGCTCTCAAAATCTGTTTTCGCTCGCTCAGTTTGATTTTCTCCGCTCATTTTTTTTTTTCCGCGCGTGCGTAATTGTGGCACAAATATAACGCCATAGTTTTCCTCCTTTGCTTTCCGTAGCTAAAGGAAAATGACTGCCCCCATCTGGATGGCACCCTCCATGTAATATAAATTGTGATTACTGGCACACCCCATGTCATATAAATAGCGATTACTGGACCTACGAATATATATAAAAAATAAGTTGGTTGGATAGAACAGATTTATTTTCACCTTATTGAAATTTATAGTGGGTTTTCAAAATGAATAACGGCCTAAATATTACACACTGTCACTTGAAGTGCCCATGCCGCTAATGTGACCCAAGTTTATTTGTATTAATAAATAATGCCAGGTTACTTATTGTGTTCTCTCATCAGGGTGGCATGGCACCTCGCCTCAGGGGTGATCAGCTCTGATGACACGCTTTTCGCCTACTGGGAAGGTCCGGGGCTGTACGAGGTCATTCTGGACCCAGTCAAGGAAGAGCATGCAGGTGAAGGCGGTGTCAGTACTGTGAAACCTCCTGTGATGACTTCAGAATATGCCTAAGGGTTGCTTTTGTATCCACCAGGAACATACCGGTGTGATGTGCTTGATGCCAATTTCAGAAGGTTGAAAACAGTTTACCTGGGTGTTCGAGTGCTGCCAGAAGGATTCATAAATTTGGACTACGACCACGCTCAGAGAGAGTGGGAGGAGCATAATGTGTCAGCATTACATTATTCTTGGATTATCTGGCTTTACATAGTAAGGCCCGCTTCAGCAACTAATGGTTTGAGATCATAACATGTGGCAGTGATCTTTTTACATGATTTACATGAGACTTGATCCCTCACAAGATTAACTCCGCCAGAAAAGATTAACTCACAAGATTAACTCCACCAGACATTACATTTTTGCAAAATTTGTAAAATACACTATTTTTTTTTCTTTTTATTGAGCAGACTGCAAGATAATTAACAATCTAGCATACAAACATAAGTTCAAACACAAACATCCTGTATTTCTCCCGGAGAGCTGCAGCGATTGTGTATTTTGGTATTCAGATAAAAATGAAAGAAATGTGCTCAGTTGCTGCCAGTAGCTAATTTATGCTAGTTCATGTCGGAGTAATTTTTGTCATGGTCAGGTATGTTTCAAAGTTCTAACCACAGTTGGCGATGTGTTTTATTCCCCTGCGGAACATTAGCAAACATCACATTTTCCTGTGTACAATATTTCTAAAATAACAACCACGGGGGAAAAGATCTCGTATTTTTCAGGGCACAGAAATCTTGTGTGTGTGTGTATGTATGTGTGTGTGTGTGTGTGTGTGTGTGTGTGTGACAATCATTTTGATGAGTCACAATTGACAACGCTTTTTGGAAAGCGTGCAGCCCATCACATCTGTAAAGGTATCACAACAAATGATAAAAAGAACACGCTGCCTAAAGTAAAAACATGGGGGTTGTAGTATGAGGCTGCTTTACTTCCTCGGGAAAAGACAACTTGCTGCGAATGAAATGAATTCTGCTAGAAGCTCGTGGGAGAATGTTTGGCCATTGGTTAGTGCCCTCAAACTCTAGCATTCTTGGATCATGCAGTACAACAACCTTCAAAACACACCAGTGAGTCCACCTCAGAATGGCTCCAAAAAAATGCTTTGGAGTGGCTAAATCAATGTTGAAATTTAAAGTCAATTAAGATGCTGTGGTGTGACCTTAAATGAGCAGTTGATGCTCGATAAGCCTCCCAATTTGGCAGAGTTAAAAAAAATCTACAAAAAAAAAAGAGTGGTCCAATATTCCTTCACAGTGGTGTGAATGACTCATCCTCAGAGAATGCATTTTAAAAATAACTGGGTTTTCTCATTGTTGTATGAATATTGTTTTGATTAGATAAATCATTTTTGATAATCCAAAAAAAAACCCAAATCAGGAAAGGGGCAAATACTGTTGTAATTCAAAACACTGTTCAGTACATACGGTATTTTTATTCTGTATGGGTTTAATATTTTTTGTGAGCCTTTTAGTGCTTTATCTGATTCACTTTGTTGCTTGTGTGTTATAACACAGATGCTGACCTTTCTGAGTCTCCTCAACGTGGGAGTTGTTCTCTTCCTGGTGGTGAAGATGCTGAAGAACATGAAGATGAGTGGCTCCTGTATGATTCCCGAGGAGACAACCTGCCCTGAAACTACGACACAACTTTGACATTTCCTACTGGTTATTTGGCCATTTTCATGGCGACAATGAAGAGTAAATTTTGTGTGGCATCTCATTTTCTAATGTCTGTCTGTTCACATACTCCTCGGGCACATGTGTGATGACAGGGTTGCACTATAGAGCATATTCAATAATGTGGTGCTGGTACGTTTCAAACAATCAACTACATCTTTTTTTTTAAGCGATAGGCCCTCCAGCCAACACTTTTGGTGTACAAGTGTCAAGATCATTGATTCAACTCATCTTTTTTAACATGTTTATCAGTGACTACATGTTTACAAGGTATTACAAGAGTGACCCTTAACATTTCTCAGACATGTTTCCTGTAAAGTGTACTTTCAAATTCAATGTACAAATGTCAACTGCGAGCAGCAACACAAATACAATTCCGTCAAAAAGCCAACAGATGGCAGTGCTTGCTTTTATGAAGTCAGGTCCCCCACACCCACTGATCAAAAACAATTCGTTGGTTTCTAATCATTCTCGATAAAGAAAAAAAAAAAGAAGAAATTTGTCAAAACGGGGTACTTGTAAGTCAAGGTATGCAAACTCCACACAGGAAGGCCAGGGCGAGGAGAATTTGAACTAGTTCGCTGAACTGTGTGGCGGACATCTGAACCACTACTCCACCGAGCTACCTCAGACAAGGATAACAGGACCAAATCACAATATTAAACAACTCTCAAACGTGACATAGTTTGAATTATGGGCTTTTTTTTTATTGAACACATACTAATGAGCAACGGAAGCCATGATTTAATTTATATGTTTAATTGTACCTTGTGCCATCTAATAGAAAAGTTTTAATTGTTTTCTCTGTCACGACTCATCGCCGGCAGAGATAATACAAACCAAGCTATATTTGTATAACAAAACCACACTGTTCACATTTGTAATAGTAATTTTCGGCCAGGCATACTAAAGGGCCACTGCAAGATTTGAGAGTTTTTCATTACAGACAGCAGGAGGCGCTGCTTTACCATTGTCCGTCACTATAACTAGACCTACGATTATATTTAAAACATACTGTTGGTCGTAATAAACATTTATTTACAAGTTTTTGAAATGTATAATCACTTATTTTTTTTCCATTTAAATAGTGTCCCTTTAAGTGAAATGGGATTATTGCTCGCGGAAGCCCTGAAGATCTCAGGGCACCCACAATTGTTCTATGGCAGTCTGTTTGCGTGTAACCGACCTAACCCATGCTGGGAAATAAATACACATTTTAAGAACCATGAAATTCGACATCAGTGGCAATTGCTCTCGAAGACTGCAGGGAAATTCTCATATTGTCATATTGTATTGTATTGTAAATAATATGCACTGTTAAGAGTTTATGGATGTATGTATGTAATTGATACCAGTGGTGGGCCGTGACTTTCACACGTACGCCTTCTGTGATGTCACTCTCGAATAAATACCTCTTATGTGTACATGTACATGTACGCAATACTGGACTACACAGGCTATTCCCGGGAGCATTTAAATGTCAGTAAACCCGCATCAGAAATTAAAACTTGTCATTATATGCAGTGCTGTCAAAACTTAAAAGAATGAATAATAATTTAAAATAAATATCCACTAAATTTATGAAGTCCAAATTACAAATCAGTTCAATAAATGAAGAACATCAGTTTATTTCATTTCTATTAATTGAATATGAACGAAATAAAATACCACAAACACATTAAAAATGAACCAATAAACAAAGAAAATGCTATCACTCACCAAAACAATCGATCAGTCTTTTCAATACCTCCCGATTTTTCTTCCTCCCCTTCTTCATCGTGGAGCTCTCGCTTTGCCTTCGCACTGAGATGGACAGTGTATTCACTCAGGTGTCCCCCAAAGGAGCATTAAGGAGCTCACTTAACCTTAGAACTGAGATATACAATACTGTATACCCACTCGGGTGTTCCAAAATAATTTGAAAAGCACCGCAGCGTGTGTCCAGCCGTGCTTTGGTGTCTCATTGCTGCCTTGGTTAAACAATTTAAGTTTGCAGTGTAGTTTCGAACACCATATTGGTCCTTTGCAAACAAAAGGGATTCCCAGCGGAACATTTTGCAGTGCCCCTCAGAAGCCGTAAGCCAGGAGTACATCTCATTGTTCGTTGATTGGAAGTGGCGGACAAACACCTTCCCTTTTGTGGACAGGTTAGCTAAGAGCTACGCAACACCTTTCAAGCAGATCAGTCAAGGTAACAATATTGCGTAGCCTGGTTGCTGAGGATAGCACCACCTTCCTGCAGTGAGCAGTCAGTCACATCACGTTCAATGTGAGGTCTCTCGATGTCGATCTTATGACTCGATTAGCTATCGCAGCTGTCAATTAAAAATATGGGCCCCTTTACAGGTGTCTTTGCACATGGCACAGATGGCCTGCAACTTTTGAAGCAAATGCCCTAGCGCTTAGGGCGGCAAGCAGATTTCATACAGCCTGGCGACACAAGTTAGCTGAATTCTGATTGGCTAAAAACTCCAATATAAAACAACAGCACTTGAAGGATCGTAACCAAATGGATATAATATGACATGAAAAGAACGGAATATGGAGAATAATTTTATATTGAAACACTGCATGAAATGTAGCAAATATCTTTCCGACATAAAAATGGCATACAGTACATTGTAACACACAAGACTTTAGGCTAGTCCTCTTTCCTGTTGTGTTTCTGAAAGTATCAAGGAAAAATAAGTATTAATGGCACTTTTCCTGTCCCCCCAAAGATGGTCTACAGACTGACCTGCAGATTTTGGTATTGATTGCAAAACAATTACAGTATGTTCAATTGTACAGCACCATAATAGAAGCCAGAGGACATGCTGGGTTTGCACTGTATGCACAAACATATTGCAAGAGGGTTGACCTTTTCCAAAAGTGCTATTTCATAATTGGACATGCTCACAGGAGGGAGTCAGTATATGCGTGCAAGGGTCCTGCAGTGATGACAGAGCACATTAAATGAGTTGCATTTGAAGTGTGACATTTAGGTGGGTCAATGACAGGTGAGCGCACATGAGTGGCTGGACACTCATTGTGTGAGGTGACCGCCCTGGACAGGTAGTTTTTGTTTCTCAGCTTGACCTTCACACAATCCCAAGTATTTGTGGATTTTGCGTCTTAACATCTCCTATCGCTGCATGCCACATCGCGACACTGTCCCATCCACCTCATCTTTATTGCTCTGACAGAGGAACATCTAACTGTAAAATAGTAGCTCCTTAAATATATATTAATATACTATAATTACCCTCAAAATAAACTGATACACCTTATGTTGCCAGTTAAAATCCCATATCAGACAGGCCATTTTGCAGAGTGGTCTAGAGACATTCGTAAGGTCGTCACTCGTTATGCCTGAGCCTTGAGCAATTAATATTATCACTTGGCAGCAGGTGGCAAAATCGCCCCTGAGATTAATTAGGAAAGTGTGTTTTTTCCTGCCTAATTCATATTCAACAATTGCACTATTCTTCAGGATTCTGTGTTCAGACTAGTAGAGCTACATAGAACAAATAGGACCCTAATCTGGTAGATTGGTGCACATATGCTCGAAGTAAAAGAACGGCGTCACTTCATTTTCGTGCAGGTGCAAGTTTAGTTTTCTCAGTTCAGGAATTTGGCAGACCGTACTACGCATTTCTGGGCATGTCCACGCAGGGAGAGGCCTCTCCTCCATCACATCTAACATTTTGGTAAGAAAGAGTGGGGTGCCCGATGCTTAAAAAGTGGCAAAGTTTCATGATGGTACGGGCCCAGCATGTAGTGTTTGTTATTTTGGTGGTCGCCACGTGTCAGCCTGTATGGGCTTACTTCGGTTTCTGACCGGGGTTTGAATGATTTCTAAAGGGGCATTTTTATATCTTAACCATATTTTCCCCAAGTGTGTTTGCCTATATGGGATTGAACTGGGATTTGGACAGTCCATGTGGATTAGGGTTAAATGGAGAAATTATATTTAATAAGTCCCTATACATTTTAGCACTTTTGACCGTTTGAGTTTGAGTTTAATGAAATCATTACTTATCACAAATCTGGTGATTGTGACTGACAATGCTCCCGATACACTTACAGGTACACAGATGTACAACCTGGCACGTTTCATCTTTTGCCTTTACTGTCAATCTACCTGCTCACTGAAATAGTTTCATATTTTCACCTCTTGTTTGTCATAAATGTACAAATAAATATAAGTGTTTTTTATTTGTGCGTTTTTCGCATATTTTGTAATTGCAATTTCATGTGATATGAAAATATAGCCCATTTTACCTTTTAATACCTACCTTTTTTATAACTCAGATGCACTATATTTTTGTTTCATTTTATCTTATATTGTGAAAGCTACACAATTTATTGCCAGCTTCAAAGAGTAGCCGTTGTCCACATGATTTTTTTTTTTTTTGTGGAAAAAGACATGTTCCTTACAAATCAAAATTGAATACATTAAGACACTTTGTCTCCTCGTTATCCTGTTTTGCAAAACAGAGTAAAGTAGTACGATGATTCTTTGGTCACCTGACCCACTTATTATTGAGCTCAGTGAAATGGTGGGTTTCTATCAATGAAACGTTAGGTTTCTGCCAAGTATACTACGTAGTTTAATAATTTTGCATAATTCAGTATATATATATATATATATATATATATATATATATATATATATATATATATATATATATATATATATATATATATATATATATACTCGAGTGGATACACTGCACAGTGGAAACCCATGTTACAGCATCCCTGGCTTACAATATTTTCATGTTGTGACCTGGAATTCTGTGTTTCTTCGTTCCATCTTTACTGTATCTTCCCGGTTTAGCGACAAAAACAACTGTCATGATCCTAGGGAGGTTGGCTGTATTTGAGTTGTTTTGCCTCCATCTGCTGGCTTTTTTAGGTAATTGCACTT
Organism: Hippichthys cyanospilos; assembly: GCF_059441005.1. Lineage (NCBI taxonomy): Eukaryota > Metazoa > Chordata > Actinopteri > Syngnathiformes > Syngnathidae > Hippichthys > Hippichthys cyanospilos. The sequence continues at coordinate 16,940,180 of NC_142370.1, forward strand.
AATTACTATTATCAACCCATGCAACACGTGACCACAATGCTGGTCTGCTATTGGTTGGCGTCTCCTCACGGAGATGCTGGTCTGTTATTGGTCGGCCTCACTCGTTTCAAAATGGTGGAATGGTAGAGCTTTGCTCGATTGAGAGTGGTTACAAAACTGTATTTTTAGTGCATTGTACTGCTTAATTCAAAGTTGAAGGGGTTAGCCATGGGTCCCGAGATTGCTAGTGATTTTAAAGAGAGAAGTAAGAGGATGATTTATATGGAAATGAAGCTGGACATAATCAAGATATACGAAGCGAGCCTAGCCTACCCTTACTAGGGAATATGGGCATAGCAAGCACCACTCAAAGATATCTAAATAAAATATAAAGAAAATATAGAAATAAATCCTTTCTATATTTTTTATTTATGATGTTTTCTGAATGTATACATGTGTATCATGTATATGGAGCACTTACTATACTGTATCGGTACCAACTTTTAATATGTATGTGATTTTGATGTTTTGACCCGGGGTTCTAAACGCAGCTATTTAACATAGGTTTGGATTGGCCGCCAGTCGGTGAATTCACCTTACGAGCCCAACCATGGAACGGATTAATCTTGGAAGACGGGGGCCCACTGTATATCTCAGTGTGAAGAGAAAGAGAGCATGAAGAGGTCAAGAAAAATCTGAAGGTATTGAAAAAACTGATCGATTGTGACCGTCTTTTGTTTTGGTGGGTGCAAGCATTTTCTTTCTTTGTTGTTTCATTTTTAATATGTTTGTGTTATTTTATTTTGTTCATATTAAATTAATAGTAAAGAAATAAAACGTTCTTCTTATATTGAACTGCGATTTATAATTTAGACTTCATAAAATTTCATGGATATTTATTTTAAATTATTATTCATTCCTTTAAGTTTTGACAACATCACATATAATGATGCAAATTTCAAGTTTTAATGAGACAAATTTTAGTTGCTGCTGCGAGTTTATTGATGCTCTGGAAAATAGCCTGTGTATCACAGTAATGCCTACGTGTGCGCACGAGAGGTAGTTATTCGAGAGTCAGACAGACTGCAACAAAACTGCAACAAAGTCTGATCTCCAGCTCTTAAATATGACCCAACATCAAGTTGTCCTTTCATCGTGCTTCTTTTGTTCACAGAAGGCTTTTGTTTACATTTTCTCATTTTTATCTGGTGCATGTTAATTATGACCTGTGTTTAGACGAGGACATTGAGTCCCTGTGGCATATTGGTACAATTTATTTAAAAACTATTGTCTTTTGTCCATTCAATAATGTCTGGATGTGTGCTTCATAGGCATGTACTTGACACAAACAAAATATAGTACATTACCTCTATTATTCCAATTAGGTCCTTGTCACGAACACAGCCTTCAAGTGGGTATTGAGCTCCGAGCAAGGTCAAGTATATTTATCATATGGTCATGTATTTAATAACTTCGTTAACCACAGCAGATTTTGAAACTGCAGCAATAAATAAGAAACAAACACCATTTGGAAATCTGAGACAGGACCGAAGCCTGTTTGTCTCCAGACCTGTTTAAATGAGAAATCACTTAGATGGGAAGTCACCTACGTTTTTTTTTTTTTAACTCTAAAATTGTAGGCATCAGGCTGAAGCCTCATAAATCACATTTTGGTAAATATATAGGATGTTCCTTTTTCCGAAGTTTCAACATTTAGTCGGTCCACACATGTTGGTATTATTTTTACAAATTATTGACCAATCTAAAGTTTGGAAAATGTCTTGCTCTGTTTCATGATGCAATTCCAATGGTTGAACAAATTTGCCTTATTGGATATTCAAGAAAGCTGCTCGATATATGGTATATGCTACCATTAAGCTCTATAAACCTAAAGTTTAAACACAGTATTTTGTGTTTGTGGAATATGAATTAAGCAGCAAAATTCTTCCGTTTTTATTCATTTCAGGAGGTGGCCATTTTGCCACCCGATGACTGGAAATGACTTCACATTTGCTCAGGTCTTAAAGTGACAATATGTAATATTTAGACCATTATACAGTTTGAAAACCCACTATAGATTTCAATAAGGTGTAAATAAATATGTTCTAGTCAACAAACTTATATTAAATATATCTTCATAGGTCTAGTAATCACTTTTTATATTACATGGGGAGTGCCACCCAGATGGGGGCAGTCATGTTCCTGTTATCTATAGAATGCGAACTCGAAAAACGTTTGCCAATGTAATTCAAGTCACGAGTCGGATGTTCCCGTTTTGTATCCCCAACAGATGAACCTGACTTGAGCCCCCCCCCCCCCCCCCCGGAATTGTGACAGAGGTAGTGTTGGAACCTCATGTACCGTCGACTGCATGGAGCGTATTTTAGTTTCGACTTTTAATTCTTTTTACAGACATTTGCATGCGTTTTATGAGTCACTTTTAGTTTTTGGGGTCGGACAATTTGGCGACCAACCAATAAACTGTTTTAAGTGGACTCATTTGTGCGGTTAATCAAGCACTGCTCTCCCTCGCGACTCAAATGGACCAAGGGGTGGTCGAGAAGGTTAGGTTTGCAGCTTTGCCTGTTCTGACACTTAGGTCTTGTAACAATTGTATGAGCACTGCACACAATATGCAGAACAGAAGCTTCGGCATCCAAGCTTGCGTCAGTGCAACATGACCTCTGTCTTGACTGGTTCAGCAATAAAACAGACGTCATTAGATGCGTCGCCATGGCAACAACAACAATGGGATTCTACTGAAAAAAAGCCAGCGCAGCATCCACATGATTCTGAAGATGTTATTTTGAGTCAAATCTGCACTGGCTCTTTAAAAGCTTGGAGATCTTTAGAGTGTGATTTGCACCTCCACTACACAATTTGAGATGAAAGAGCATAGTGGTCCTTCATGAGCGGGACTTGTTTACTCCGAATGAGGCACATCTGCATAATACCTATTATCGATAACAGCTGAGGATATTCAGACGTGACCTGTAACACAACAACGTAATCATGACTTGTAAGACCCTCACGATAAACCTCTTTGGATTGGGATAACATGTCAGTCACTTTGAGGGCACGATGATATATTGAAGTATCAATTAGTGAACATCATGTAATGTTCAGTTGTTTGATTAGGTATAGCACTCTTCTTAACAAACTAAAGTAATACATCACATTGACTATATTCCTATTAAGAACCAATGGGATGTTTTGGCTCCATCTGTTAGTACTGGCAAATAGGCTTTTTTATGTTCTGCCATCTGCCCTCCTGAAACGCATTCCAACTTCTTCTTGTTTTTCTCTATGCTTGCTTGACTGGCTGCTCATCAGAACCAAAACTATGCCAAATTCTGAGGATTTTAAATGATAATTCAGCTATTTTATATTTGTACAGTGGACTGTAAATGTTTTTTTAAAAAAAAAAAAAAACAAAGTGATTTTTTTGTGTCAGTGAATGAAAACAAAACAGATATTTTTGGAAAAAGAAGACAAATGAGGCCATGTCCACATGTACATTTTTGCACTGGTTGTACTGCACCTTCAACTTTTTTTTTCCACCAACATTTTTGACTGCATCAAATTCGACACCGCAGTTATTTTGAGTACAATTTCACAAGACAACTAGATTCCTTTCTAGACTTGGTTATTCAAATGATAGTGTAACGTAGTCCTGATACAGTAGATACAGTATATTATTGACACAAGTATGCTGGACGATGTCGCTCAACAGTCATTCATGATTTACCTAATTCATTTCACATGATATCAATCATTAAAATAGCCATCACAATCTATGGTATGTAAAGTGTTACATCTTAAAAAAGAAATCTCATCATCAACTAACAGGCATATTCTCTTGTACATTTATTTCGGTTGACCTACTGTCTAAGGTCTAATTTGACTTGTTAGTGTGTTTATTTTCATAAAAATGAGAAAAATAACACTTACATACCTTATTGTGACTTCAGTGTAATGCAAAGTATGACAGCTAACGCTGACCATAAAACAGAGGGGTAACTCTTTAAAGTGTACTTTTGGAAGGAAGAATACTGTATACATGACTCATCAGCAAAATGGCATCCAATTGTATTTTGGGTTATACTGGTTTAAGTAAAGCAAGCTTTAAGAGCTCACAGAAACTTTCTGTCCGAGATGAAGTGGTGTCAGACATATTTTCTGCTTCTTTGCTCCTGGGCGCAGAGCCGTGACCGAGTTGTTGATTGACAAGTCTGAATTGCTATTGGCTGTCGCAGGCAGCACTGGCTGGCACAGGAGTCCAATCCAGCGGGCAACAATCCAAAATGTTGAAAGAGCAATATTGAACCAACAATCCAAAAATCAAATCTGCCTGGGGCCGCAAAAAAAATTGAAAGCCTTATATACGCCTTATAATGAAAGCAAAACAATCCACAAGTCTATAGTAAGATATATTATCTTACTATCAAAATGATGATGTAGGCTACATTAATGAGCCTTCGTGATTACAGAAATTGTTAATTTTCCCTCAAACTCATCCAGCAAAGAATGACACACTTCGTGACTACTCTGCCGTACGATGGTGCTTTAAATTGAACTTCCGTTACAATTTTACTGGATTATGCTTCATTGTCTAATTGATGTGGACGTGTGGGATTGAGTGAGCTTAAAATGACATGTTTTTTTTTTCTTTTTATTCATTTGGCAACACTGCAGCTGGGCAAGACAATAGAGAACAGTTTGTCTTTGTGAACTGTGCATCTGGTTCCCTCAGAGAGCAACACTGCAATTGAGGGGATGCCGGTCTGTCGGAGGAGTACACCAAACATAGCGGATGCAGAATGCACAGGCAATAACCAAACATGAATAAAATTAAGATGACTCATTGAGATCAAATTCAAAATGTAACTGAGGTAAAAATTAATAACATGTACATTTTTATTTCTGTTGCAATTGGATTGATAAACTAAACTAAATACAACAAAGAAATCAGATTTTTGCTGTCATTTATTTTGAGGATTAAAAAAAACAACAATACTGGACGCCATCCTCAGATCGGAGGAACAAAAGACAATACCTTATGTCGTTCCAAATACTGCATATATGGAATATCCCTTTATTAAAAACAATCATGCAGATTAAGTTCAAGAACTGTTGAATCTTCTCTTTCTCTTCAGCAATGTATATTGTTTTCCCTTGGGGTTCCATGACCTGTCAAACACCCACGTTGTTTTTTTTTTTTTTACTGGCCTCATGCCTATGGCAAACGAATGAGATCAAACAACGCGAATACGTGTTTGTTTTGAGATACACCATATTGGCCTAGAATTACACTTTTTATGCCTGCCGGGCATCTGAGAATGCATCAAGAACACCCCTCTAAATGCTTACCACTGATTGACTTCTATTTTGAAAAAACACAGAGGCATTTAGAATAGCATTTGGAATGTCGGGCATAAAAGGTTCGCTAGTAGGCGCTCCAGGTGCTGTCTTGGATGTTGCTAAGCGTAAAAAACGTTGTAAAAAGCAATGTTCCAAACGCCATCCGATGCAATTCAAAACAAATGCTGATTAGCCTTCAACGCAGAGCTGAAAGAAATGTTTGTCCCAGGCTATGATGTAAATCTTTGTTGGCAGGAATGTTGACATTTAATATTTATTCTGCTAATTTTTATAGATGAATTTATTGACATCTGATGAACTTTTACAGTTAAGAATGTTTGCGGCATGTTTGTAAACCGTATTAAAACAAAAATGAGACCCCCGCTCCCATTTTTTTCCATTTTCCATTTCCTTTCAGAATGCAACTGATCACAGACAGATGGTTGTAGAATCTGGGTATTCGACACAGTGAAAGATAGTTTGAGAGGACCATGTTCTTGACGACTTAATGTTACATACGTTCGCAAAGTGGTACCTTAGATCAAAACTAACGAATTGTTTTGGCAAATACAGGACCAGACACAAAAATAGGAAACCAGATATTTATCAAACTTTACAAACCCATAAAAACCTTGATTTGGGAGCCCCGGAGGTAGACTATAACGTCTACATCATGAAAACAGTATATTCAGTGGGGTTATTTCAAGTGCTGCACCGAAGCAACAAGTCATTCAATCGAGCTAATTTATGCCTCACTAAAATTGCACAAATGTACGTCTTCTTTGCTGAGATTGGCATTCAAGCCCATAACCAGACATGTAAACCAGTGCTCCACCAGCGTGATTCTTGTAGATCAGGTGAGTATATTTGAAGAGCCTCTTACGAGTCACTGAAGAGACCTTTCTTTTCTCTCATGAGTGTTTGTGTGGTTACTATGTAGAGCTTCTGATTCTTCAGTATTTCTCTTCTGAAGGGCTGTGCCAAGAATGACAAAAGTGAAAACCTTTGATTACGAGTGGTATGTACGCAGCCTTAAGTTTCCCTTTCTCATATCTATGTTTAACATATGCGCTTATGTCACAGTCATTTTTCTTTTTGAGCAACAAAACGTGGGTTGCTACTTGCTAGCTAGTATAGGGTAGCCAGACACCCCAGTTTTAAGTCTTGTGTGACGAGACACGTATTGCGTTCGTCAGTTTGACTTGAAGAGCGTTCAAAGATCATTCACCTAGTAGGACGTCTCACACATCTGTAAAAATGCTCATTCAGTGCAAATGGAAGTGGAAATATTTTACTGTTTGACAGCAATGTTGATTTTGTCCTCCAAGATAACAAAACAAAGATCCATTGAGACTTTTATCTCATTTGCAGGAATGTCCAGGAGATGAATCACAGAAAGCACACACGAATGGAAAGACTGTAATTCAACATAAGTTCAGAAGCACAAGGAAGACAAAAGTAATTACAAGAAATACAATAATTATATTAAAATTGATCATAATAGCAGAAATGACCTTGGCAATAACAGTTACAGTAACAGTCCATCAACTACAATTGCAGCTGGTGACAAGGAGACATTTACAGTCGATTGAACTGTAGTGAATTTGGAGCAGATGTATTGAGGGAGAGTACCTGAAACAGCTTCATAAATCATGTACCAGATAACCTTTGATTATTGAGAGATGGTAGTCCTGTGAGAGCAAATAAGGTACAACTGTAGGTTCTAAAGGCATGATTTGTGATCAATCTCAGGACTGAAGGATAAATGGGATCCAGTTTTGCCAGGATGGTGAGACGTGCAATTCTGTAAAATGTGTCGCCTTTGTCAAGCTGTGATAAAAGAGTGGTCGTTTGGGATACAGGTGTTTGAAATTGAAGTCCTTATCCAACCAGATGCCAAGATATTGATATATATCCACCAACTCAATGGTTTTACCACCCAAAGCTGTAACTAAAGGAAGATGTGGTGCTTGAAGAGCATCATTTTAATTTTGTCGGCATCGAGGACAGGTTTGGCCTTGATCGGGGCATGCTGCAGAGAGATAAAATCATCTTGAAGATTGGAAAAAGCCAAATCTAGAGAGGTTGCGAGATGTACAGAATGGTGTCATCCGCATTCAGTACATATAGTATGAGTGTCGTGTGTGTGTTTGCTCTGTGCCTAGGCAGTGTTCAATTGTGCCACGAGGGGGCGGGGTCACCAGCCTTGCGCACCTGTTCCCCATTACCCATCAGGGTCTTTTTAAGGCTGGTCGCTACAGGAGAGCGACGCTGGGTTATTCCTTCGCCATACTCCCTGCGCCCAGTGAACTCCCATGCCTCTTGTCCCTATCGCTTGTGATCTTTTGGTTGGTACTTTTCTCTAGTTGTATTTATTGCTCGCTTAATGTTTTTTGTTGTTACTTTGTTCCTAGTCATTCTCCTGTAGCCTCTGCCCCCTCGTTGCCTTACTCCTCAGTTGGACTGATCCCTCCTAGACGTTCTCGTCTCTCCTTTATTTCGTACTTTGTGACTTTTGTTTGTACTTTCCCGTTCCCTTTTTGGACACCCTTATTTTCCATGCCAGACGTGCGCTTTCTGTTGTAATAAACTCTTTGAACCCAACCCATCGGTTGTCGGTCGCATCCTGTTTGGGCTCGGGGTCCCCCGTGACAATGAGGAGAAGTTAAGATTACAGATATTATTAATAAAGGTCAAGAAGAGTAATGATTATCGGACCCCTTTGCTTAGAACTATTCCATATAAAAACCCCTCCATTACCTCAAAATTCTCAATAATCGATGAGAATCGACGGTATATAAAATACTTGCAGTCTCCACAGAGCACTCTTTAAGAAACTCCCCTTCGGAGAAAGGTTTGCAGGCTTTTCCTAGTTTGGATGCCAGTGAATAAGTTCGTGCTTGCTTCCTGGATGGTCGTTGCGAGAATAAAGGTGTTTTGCTGAGCCTGCAAGCTAGCTAGCAACCTGTCAGCGGTAGCCCTACGTTCTTGTGTTGAAAAATTGTGGGCATAATTAGCATGCTTGGGGGAAAAGTGACAACTGATGTTATATTATTTTAAAACCGCAACTCTTTCTTGGCAAATAAGACATACAACCTTGGAGCAGACAGTTAAAAAAAGTGTTTTGGGCGTACATTCTTTCTTAAACACCCTGTCAACTTTTCATTTCTGTGATAATGCTGCAGATGGGTTCTGATCGGACCAGTGTTAATTGAAAACATCAGTCTTCTCTCTCTCTCTCTCTCTCTCTCTCTCTCTCTCTCGCTTTCTCTCTCTCTCTCTCTCTCTCTCTCTCTCTCTCTCTCTCTCTCTCTCTTTCGCATTCTTTCTCGAGCTCTGCAAAATCTTGTCCCTTTGTCTACTTTGCTACCTGGTGTTGAAATGCCTGTCCGTTACAAGTCAAAATGAAACAAATGCAATCATTCACATAAAACATGAATTCTGTACCACCTTAGGCGGGCTGGATCAAAAACACCAACGAGCCAGCTCCGGCCCACGAGTGTGTGAGCTAAACCCTGACTGTTGCGGATTGAGTATATACTGTAATTGGACTCAAGCAGCTGGTGAAGTTGAGTAGACACCAGAAACTCAAATATTGCAGAGCTCGAGATACTAGAAATTGGTCTATAAATTTTTCAATCTGAGGGTCACCTGATTTCAGCAAACGAGTGACATATCCTTGTTTTCACAAAAGTGGACATTTTTGTGTAGAGATAGAAAAATTGAAAATATCGTTTAGTCTTTGCAATGATTGTGGGAGATAGTTTGAGAACAAAATTGATCAAAACTGTCTGGCTTTGCTGATTGTTTGACATCTACAGTAAAGCTTTTAACAAGTGCAAAACATCAGATGCTGAGAAAGGGACAAGGTGAAAGTCAAAATTTGGTACGTATTTTGCAACTGAAACTGCAGAATAGGAAGGAGCATCATGACTATTAATGGCAAGACAATGGTAAAAGTTATGGCCGGCATTTTTGAGGTGGTAATTGACCAGATTAGACATTGCATATTTTTCATGACTGAAGGTATCACTTTTGGTTCACCTTTTACTTTATAATCATTTAAAAGGGAAATTGATGACGCAAGTGAGCGCCAGGGGTGAGATTGTTGTTCGACAGACCGACGATTACAATTTCCGTCAGACCGACTATGGCGGAAGAGGGGTGGGGCACTGACGGGTGTCGGACTAGCAACAAGTATAAGATATAAGTAAATCTTATATTTACACTTTTACTTATATTTATATCTTATACTTACATATAAGTATAACACCTGTGCTGCTTGGAACCCAAACTCTCCTTTGGAGAGTTTGAGTTCCAAGTGTTCCATATGTGTTCCATACGATATCAAGTGTTCCAAGGGTTCCATATGATATCCTATATGTATAATATGGATTGTCCAGACAGCCATTGAAATGGTGGCTACTAACATGGATCCAAATAAATTGACCCCACTCCCCACAAACACACACCCATGAAGCTCTGCTTGGTTGTTAAATCCCAAAATTTATAAACTCAGTTTAGTATTTTAAACTGATGATTCAATTTCCCGATATGCGCAATGTAAATGTCAGCATATTGACCTTTACATGCAGGGCTCTGCACACTGCCTTACCACATGGTGGCTGCTAAGATATGCATATCGAGGTTATAAGAGCGTGCCTGAATACTCACGGAAGACATGACATGAAATCTAACCAGATGGTGTTCTCAGTAATGGGAGCACACAGGCCATCCTGCTGAAATCTGTCTCTCCCTTGCCATGAAATAGCAGGGTGACAAGGAAGGCAAACCATCAAGGAGTCCTCTCCAATTGATGTGACGGGAAAACCAATAAACACTGACCTGTTTCAAACATAATAGCATGTTCTTTTTTTCCCATTGTGAGTCATTATTTGGTCAGTGCAACAACATTTGGGATTAAAACAACTGAAAATACCTAAATCGATGTTGCTCCCTTGTGCCCATACAAAATGAATGAACGTTTTGCAGAGCTCTTTTCAAAATAATAAAAAAAAACTATCTTGAATATTTGTTTTCTTTTTTTCACCATGGCCACAACAAATTTACAAATGCATACATTTAATTCAAATGATCACCAGCTCAAAGTAGACATTTTCAGCATTAAAAATGTACATTGAGGGATACACATAAGAACTTTGGTCAGTGATAATTTTCTTCACAACCCCCATCAATTTCAACCTCTAATTTGCACCTTTGCACCTTTCAACCTAACAGAAGAAAAAAAAATAGTATTCTGCAGTCAAGCTGTCAACCATTAAATGCACAGGCCTTAATGTCATTCATTCTTTCAACCATTCTGGGCTCTTAGGCTATGGTCAAACTGCAAGCATATGTTGATCAATTCGGATTCCTCCTCAGATCTGATTGTTAGGGCCAATTGTCTGCACAGGTTTTGGCGAGTTTCCAAATCTGATCTGGCCTTGTTCAGCCCAGGCACATTATTAACTTTTCTGACAGTTTGCTCTAGCAACGATGTTGAACATAGGATGTCATCCAGGTGGTGTGGTGTTTAACAGCGACAACAAGAACTAGGGTGTATTCAAAATATTCACTCCTAAACCTGTGCGCTACTCTGAGAGTGAGTGTGTTCAGAGAGGCAGCGTACTCTCTAATTAATTTCATTATTTTTCAATCAGCAGCATGAAGTGCTTCCATCTGTACCATTTAACACACTGGCATATCTGTCTCTCCTGATTCTCTGTATAAATCTGTCTAGGATTTGGCACACCGAGTGCTAGCATTTGCTTTCTCCTTCTCTCTCCTTCTCCTCATCTTCCGGTTGGCAAGAAACCTTTGGTGCATCACTGCCACCTTCTTTAATGGAGCTGCATTCGCTAAGGTGAGGACGGGCTCCTGGTTAGTGAGAATGGTGGTGGAAATACAACGTTCTTAGGTGGAAAGCGGAGTAAACGTTGTTTGTGGAAACATATTTTATCACTGGTCTTTCCGAAAATATGAAGACAAAGGATAAGCGGCTGCAGATAATGGCTAATAATTTTCAAAATAACTAAATTGTTCGAAGCTCTTTTCTGACCTCCTATTCAAAGCTCTTTGTGAGCTCGTAGCTCATTAGTTGTCTTGCTTGAGCATACATAACTCACTCTAATGTCTGAGGTCTAAACCCATTACAGCAGCCTGTAGCACAACACCACCTACTGTACAGGAAATGATAAGCTTTTATAGTAAACGGTCAATGTTGTCCAGACACACAGCCCTGCTGTATTAACTAATGTAGACAAACGAACAAGACATGGGGAATATTTCTTCCAGTCATCAGGAGTATGGGCGCCCATCAGAGAGGTCTGTTGGTGTTTGATCCGAGTAGTGCCGATTACACTGATGGATAAAACCCACTTCCATCTGTGCCTATTCCGTCATTTCTCTAAAGGTTCTCATCATTGGTCATCAAAACGGGGATCCTCCAGTGGCGACCTGAGGGGTTTTCTGTCAGTGCTGAAAGAATGCCTTGAAGAATCTCTTGCGACTTCATTATATTTTAAAAATCACCCTGCTGGCCGTGGCACAGCTACGGGAAAAGGGCATGAAGATGTACTGTCGAGCCGGAGGGAGATTTCCTGGTACTCACTTCACAGCGGGGAGGGAAGAAATGAATTGTTTTGATTATCAGAATGTGCTTAGCAGGCGACGTCACTGTGGTATATTCTCCTGACCAGTGGGGGCAACATGTTTTTGTCAATTGTTTTGTGGCCTGCCACGATGTAAATCGTAAAGGTTCATACGGACGTCACCAATGTATTTAAATTGGACAACGAAACAAGCTCTAACTTGGCACTGAAATCGGTCACGATGTTGTGGCGTCGATTATAAAGTAACAAAGAAACCAATGGCTCTCATTCCATGCCAACTCGGTACTTGTATTGGGATCCTGTTTGACATTAGTTTCATGCCAAGTCTTCAGCTCACTCCATGGCAATGACACTTTAATCACCCGAGAATCAATATTGCCTTCATTATCAAAAATGCATGTGTGTGGTCTGTCACACAAATGTGGCCATCTCAGCCTGCTATTGGAAAACTAATCAAAGCTTGCATTCTTATTATTAAATGTATGTGCACTTCAAATGGAATTTAGGAGCAATGTGGGCTTGTCAATGACACACACAACCTTGATGAGTGACATGACTTGACTTTGTGCTTTCAATTTGGTTTTCCACCAGCATTATGTAGCTTATATAGACAATAAGAAGTGGATGCATGGCACCTAAAATGAAGTGACAAGTAAAACTCATCAACTCATGGTAAGAAAATGCCTGTCAGAAATTAATTTCCCGGGCCTTGGCAGTCAATGCAAACTGGTAAAGGCCAAACAGACACTTTGAATTGCTCTAGTCTAGATCAAGTGAGAGTGACCTTTTTTTAACACTGGGATTTGAACAGCTTCGTAGATTGAGAGAGTTTATTTATTTATTTATTTTTTGGTATACTTGAAAAACGTGTCCATGGGTGGAAATTCAAATTCTGACTCCCAACGCAGGTCATCTTATTCATTTTGTTTGCACATTACACCTCTAACGACAAAGCTCTCTGAGCTACCACACTGCTTTTAAAATAAGACTCCAAATGTTGTGACACTTTATCCAGCTCCAACGCAAACAAGACAAAAGTTAGCTAAGCTGATCACTTTTTCTTGCGACAAATCAATAAAGTACCAACTGAGAGGGCGCAACCTTTAGGGATTGCTCTTATAGGCCGGGGAATTGAGAACATCACGAAGGCAGTCCTATTTCGAAAGCTACTTCATGTGAAACCATCCATTCCCTGTTATTCTGCTACTCTTCTTTACAATGTTTCATAACCCAATCATCAGCCGTTACCAAACCTACACCAAACCTGAAGAGTGTACTCTTCTTGGGACCAAAAACCCCCCCCCCCATTTTTCTTTTTTATCCACAACGGTATTAATGAAGCTACAAATCATTGTCACATAATCGTGCAAAAATGTGAATGAAAAATGATGCAAGTTCACATCCAGTTTCTATTTCTAGAATGTAAGCCTGTCACATTGATCAAGATTCGGAATTCATTTCAGATGTGTTTCCCGAATGAAAATTACAACTTTAAGCAGGCGTTCGAGGATAGTTTTTAAAAGTGCAGCATGGTGGCAGGTGCATCCATTTCTTTTGATCACTCATTCTGGTTGGTGTCTTTTCAATCATGTAGGACTTTGGCCGTGAAGACATCATCTGATTAGATTTCGTTGTCACGAGCAACACAATTGTTGGGAGTATTATGCACACGCTCGCACATTCAACTCCCCTTTGATTTTTTTTGAAGTGGGAGCTCCGTTTGCTTGATCGGAAACCTTCATACTTCTCTGTATTCCTCCCTGTCACATCTTGCCATGTCACAGCATGAAAGTCGCTGGGTCGTGCAATCAGTGCTCAGCTCTGCTATTCTCTGCGGGGCGGTAGATAAGGTTGAGAGCTGAGAAATGGCAACAGGGAGGCATTGTCTGCATGTAGGTGAGACGCAGTGGGTGTAGTCGTACTGATTGTTCAAGCCGCTCGCAGTTTCCACTCTTTAAAACCCCGATGACGCTTTCTTCCTTCAGTCACTGTTTATCCTGTGCTGTCTTCATTTTCATTTGCGTCTAAGTACTTCTGACGCTAAACATAAAAACTAAATGATCACCACAAGCGGCTTGTAATCAGATAAAGCGGACTTAGGAAATCAATGTTTTTCAAAGCACCAGGATTCTCTTTGACATATAGAAATTGTTGACTTCACTCACGAATATAGAGGCTATGTTGACAGGTTTTACTTCAAACGGGGAGAACGTGTAGCTTGGGTTTGGGATACCTACTAATATGACAAAACCACACAGACTATGAATTACTAAATCTCCAAACGCTCGTTTGATCAGCATTATATTTTTTTAATCATTCGTTGTATTATCTGTTTCTACTTTGTGGCTAACAGCAAGTTTCACCATTCCTAGAGGGGTATGTTAACAACAGTTTTTATGTTTTTTTTCAGTGTTTACTTCTCATCATTTCAACCTTGTCCCAGTAGGACTTTTCTGTTATCTAACCCATCGATCAGTAAACTCTCATTAATCCCTCTGAGCTCAGGGTGCATCAGAATTAATCCCTTGTTGCAGGCAGCCAAGTGGCCTGAGCGGGTTTTCACCTGATCGACTCGCTAGACTTTAATTAAAGCGTCTGAGCTCACAGGCGGAGTACAATATGAATGCTAACACGTTCTGGATGTGCTTTGCGTTTGATGACCTTCCACTGTGCATCTATAGTGTGTGTTTACATGTGTGGCTGTGTATGTGCACTGTTTGTGGATCAGTTTATCAGATGCTCACTTTTTTTTTTCTTTGCATTCACAATGCATTACTCAATTCAGTTCTTTAGAAAACTTTTATATTAAGTAAAAAAGATAAGGAAAAATTATACCAGTAGGCTTAAAAACTCATCATTTTGACATTGCCTTCTACACAGATGATTTTAATTTATAGAAAAAGAAAAATGAAGTTCTTACATTACGTACATTTGTGGCCTTTTTAAGCTCGTGACACAAACGCAAACAACATGATGGCATTGCTGCATACAGCAAAAATGTCATTATGCAAAAAAAAAAAAAAAAAGATGGATTGTCCACGTCACAGACAGCCATTACTGTGAGTGCCGCCAGGCTCTGTGAACACATTTAATACTGACACATATGAGTTGCAGTTGCAGGCATTGCTGGAGGTGTTTTCACAAAGGTTATTCCCAAACATGATAAAGACATATTTGTTTATAGGGAATCTGACTCGAGAAGCAACATGATGATAATGATGTTGATAAAGTGTGACCAATAATTACCGTACATTCCGGACTATAAGCCGCAGCAGCAAAAACTGACCCAAAACAAAAAACAAACAAAAATAAAACATTGTTGGCACAGATAAGACACACTGGACTTTAAGCAACAGGCCATAACATCAGATATTTATGCAAAACGATATTATATGAAAGTTTTATTTTTTTATTGCCAACAGCAACATCCTCTCTTTAACAGACTCATCATTCCTCCATGTTTACTACCAACATATTTATAGAAAATGGGTGGATGGATGGATGGATGGATGGATGGACACATCACAAACCTATATTCAAGATCTTATTTAATTTAGACATATTTTTAGATATTTTTAACAATATATTTTTAAAACTCCTTTTCAAAACATCTTTTCATGTCTATTTCATAGTTGTTCCCTAAACCGACACCTTGAACAGATACACACATTTGCTTGACCGGTGGAAAAAAGCCATATTAGACTGTAAGCCGCAAGGCTTAACTCAAGAGGAAAAGGGGACCTAAATTATGAACCGTTTTCCTCATAGCCATTGTGGTATGTGTCATATTTTTATAATAGACTAAACATCAGTGTACGCTTGGTGATGATATTTATACAGTAACATTTGTTGATATGCCTCCAGGTAATAAACTCTCACTTGCATACAGAAAAATCTACGTGCAGACACACATAAAAGCCTAAATAAATGCCAGGCAAGACATTGTGACAATTGGGGTATGGAAGATGCTTTACTGCTAATGAGATATTTGGAAAACACATTATCTTTATTAGCAGCTCATAGCTGGAAAATAATAGGTGAGAATGGAGGTCATAGTCTTTTCATGGTTCCATTTAGCATAAGAAGTCTATAATTGAGACGTGTCAAAAACGCTCATGAAGCTATGCCTATTACAGCGTTTTAACGGACTTGCACAGTAGAATTCCCAAATACCTATAAATCATGTACAAATACACTGGGGATGGCGGGAAATGATGCAGCGGATCGATATCGGCTAGCTCCTAGCTTTATTTCAAGGTACCAGTACTTGTGATGTTAAGCAGTGTATATTTGTTTGCTGGGCGGTCATTTACATTTTGTCGGCACCTTGAACCCCCTACCATCTTACCAAGGGTATGAAAAAAAAAACATTTGGACTAATCCATTCGTTCATATTAGTAATCTGTTTGCTTGGTTTACTGATCTGTTCACTCAGTTTTAGTAAGGTGGTTGAGTAAACTGAGCGAACGATTTCGTAAACTGAGCAAGCGGATTAGTAAACTGAGCAAACGGATTACTAAACTGAGCAAATACAATGCTAAATTGAGCAACCGTACAATCGTGCAAAGATTTTTTTTTTTCATACCCTGGCACCAGAGGGCCTATGTATGCTTGTGTATAAATAGGGGGTAGATATAAGTGATATGTTTCATAAGTTTTAATAATAAAAAAGGAGTGAGGCGTTTTTTTTTTTTTTAAATGAGGATTTCTCTTCATTTAGAAAGATCCTCTCATAGGGCACAGATGATGTCGGCGATTAATGAAAGGTTAATGAGGGCCAGTGTGTTACAATATTGGGAAATTAGATTTTTGCCATTGCAAATTCTGCAGTGGATGTTCAAAATGCCACAAGCTGTGCGATGGACTGTCACGTTTTGCAGAGCCTTTCATGGTTTATGTTGACCTGTATGCGCTCATCGTGCTGTTTGTTTTGAGGAGTTACAATGTGTGCCAAGTTTCAGTTTGTAGTACTTATTCTGTGTTGTATAACGGTTATTTTAGTGCATTGCCAGAAGTATAATATGACTGTCGTAAAACATTTCATTTACACGTGGACACTAAATTAGTTACGTTTGTTCCTCCGTTTATGACAGTGCGAGCAGAGGAGCGTGTGAAGCCGACATGAAAAGTATTGATAGCATACTGCAGTTGCTGTAGCGTTGGACTGGTATTGTGACGTAAGACAAAAATGTAAGACAAAATGAAACCATTCCTATCATAGATATCAAAAGCTTTTACTTTAAGGTTTTTTCTGTTTGTTCTTCGTACAATGAATGTTGAGCAAGATTGCACATACATACAGTATGCATTTTGGTACTGACAGACTGCCCACCTCTTGGAGTGAAGAATTAGAAGAATATAAAATTGCTAATAATCTCATTAGGTCAGAAAAAATCCTTATTGGAATAAATATAGGCCTTTTGTCAAAATTACAGTATGTCTGTTTTAGGGGAGATTTTGTATATCAAAATTATTAGCAGTTGAGTAAATATACTGATATCTGTCTCAAGGTAAGTTGTAGGGCACAATTCACTTTACTGAAGCATATGTCAACGATGTTATCCCACATGTTATGTTATGGTCTTTGAGTCCCACTGATTGTCAAATGTTCTTATTATACAATAGAAATGTATACTATTAGAATTGAATATCACGTTGGAATTAAAGAAAGCTTCTTTTTTTTTTCTCAACCCTGAGATGGTACCAAGATACAGGCAAGATACTGGCAAGTTTTGGTTTCTTAATAAAGGCCCCAGTAGAATACTCCTCCAACCCCTCTCAAATATCTGTGTGAAATCATCATTTGCACAATGGCAATTGTCTGGAAATTCGAATCACCAAAAGCCTCAACATTACCATGACAACACTGCAGTCTGGCAGAGGGTTTGCCACCTGTGATCATACTCTAACAAGCCACCAGTGTGAAATCCACATCAGACAAACCCTTCCTTCTCCCCACCCACCAATCACAGTGATCTTTATTGGCAGGGAGCTTAAAATGCTCCCTGATCGCTGCATTTAAGTGCTTGCTGTTTTCGCAAATGGCTTTGTTGAGAAAAAAGGATCACAGCTGTCAAAGAAGTTAGTTTGACCAAAACCCGACTCAAAATTGAACTCCTGATCCCAACTAACTTTTGATGGGTCTCACATTCTCCAAGGAGTATGAAGTGGCATCAGCACACGTTAGGTTACCAGATTTTTCTGTGTAGGAATGTAAAGAGTTAACGTTAAATGGAAAAATGTAATTACAGCAAAAGGGGGCACATTCAACCCACTTCTAGAGAATGTTATGCTGCTTTTTTTGCTGGAATGCATTTAACCACTTACTTGACTACAGAGTAAATGTAGACAGCAAAACAGCAAAAAGGCACCAATAAGACGGTCAGAAGAATGAGAACACCTGACATTTATTGAACTTGTGTGACACAGGAAAGCAGTGACTATGAGTGCAACTTTTCACTCCGCTGCTAATGAATGGAGTTTGACTGAGTTTGATGGATCTGCTGATTGTGTAGGTGTTAAAAGTGGCTTTTCACTACTGCGGGTCCCAATTACATTGAAGCCATCACAAATATTTCTGATGTCACCCTTCTAAATAGATCAACAACTACTGCAATAGTGGTCAGCCCCCGTGAGTCTCCTCGCTTGACGTTTCACTCTCCCGCTAACCAGGAACAAATATTTATACATTGTATAAAGTCCGCAGTCAACACAAAACATAATTCAACATGTACACATAATAAAACATAACAAAATACAAAACAATGTGTGCAAATTAAAAACTGATGATACAAATTAATGCTTGAGCCTTCAATCCTCCCTGCATAAGAGCTAAGAGGGCCTGGCAAAGCAGTCAGTTTGGTTGATCTAGTAAGTATATTTGCATTACTGGATGACAGAAGTCAGTCATTTACATGCACACATTTTGAAATTGTACAGTTGAGCCCTCTCCTCCCCCACAACAAATACCTCTTTTATTGAAGTGCAGTCCAACAATAACCTTCCAGCCATGAACTACGTCAAAGTAATGACGTGCTATTGAATCAGGTACTGTAGGTGTTGCTCACTGCACTAGTTTTTTCATACTTTCTCCCTAGTTTGTGTCTGCAACATCAGTTTTTCTTCACTACCTGGTTATAGCTGGATACATGTTTGCTAGCTTACTTGTTTTGAGGAGCTATACTCCCTTCCTCTCAAAAATAAAGCAGTTTCAACACATCTTTTTTTTTTATATGTCCGTCTGCAAAATGACGGACGGACAAACTGCCCTCTTCCGATTGTGACGACACCAAAGACAGATTGTTAGTGGCAGACACTAAAATTGGTGGGTCCGGACGAATGTGGTTTCGCTGTCATATTCACTAAGCATCAAAGAGGAAGCTATTTGGAAAGACAGTTTTCTAATCGATGCGGAACAAGGCCCATCACATCATTGTAATGCTGCAGATGAAGTGAGTTGAATTAATAAAAAGGAATGCAGACTCAGTCATGTCGCCGTCCTCTGCGGGGACAATCATGGGCACTGAGGCGATACTTTAAAGAGCTAAAATAGTGGGGGTGGGGTGGGGCTGGGGGGGTACCATAGGATGATGGGCAGGCTGTGATTCGCATCACTTCTACTTTGCCTTCATATGTTGGAGGAGGAGGCCTATTGCCTGATTATGATCGCAGAGATACAGCTAATCAAGTTTTTCATTTTCTAATCACATGAATCTCATTTCCTGATGGAGCGGCTGCTGTCCACTCTAACAAATTCTTCCTCCCAGCCTCACAGATATCAAGAAGAAGTGTCTTGTTTGCAGATCAACACCAAGATTCAAGTCCAACCATGTGATGACAAAACGTCCATTTAGCATCAAGTGACGCAGTCTACATGCGATATTATCATCTAGAACCCAGAGGCTCGTTGTGCGATACCTGCAAATGTGACGGTGGTTTAGATTGATTGCACAAGGCCAGACATTCAGGAAATGGTAAACGCCTTACCAGAAAATCATTCCCTCAATGATTTTACAAATTACATCTTTGATTTGTGATCTGTACAGGTCAAAGGCATCTGTACATACTATAAATAGTTTGTGGATCGGTCCATGAAAAAGAAAAGATGTGTGTTCACGTGAAGGCTGCAAGGTCAACTACTGTAATCTTGCACATTCTCGAAATCATAGCTGTAGGCATGTCAAGCTGTCAAGAGACATTCCTGGATCATGTATATTTATCTAAAATCGTTGATGGGATACAACGTATTTATTGACACCTTATTGAAATTTGTTGCGGGGTTTGAAAATGAACAGCATTCTAAATATTGAAATTGGCCCTTTAAATTATGTTTCTATAATCTGAGAATCTTAATTCGACATTTGGGGTTGGGGGGGAGCCGAAAAACGATCCAATTCGTGACTCAAGTACGTGATCAAGGTCGTTTGAAAAAAATGAGTAGTAGTAGTACCACTACTAACTACACTACATAAGCAATGCATATTGTCCACTATCAGCTTCAGGAAATGTGTAGAATAAAGCGTTTTTCTAAAATTCATGGTATTACTGCAATGTTTTTGGAGATTGCAATGAATAACATTTGCATTAATTTCAATGAGTAAATTTGATCTGAAATGTAAATGAGTTGCTAGTGTGGTCACAACAAAAGAATCTTGTACGTCAACAGACCGCGTTGTACAATATATAAGGGGAAAATACGCTTCATAGACTCTGGTAAATCATTTACAGTACATTCACACCATCACTGAGTTGACAACTCAATCCCTAACAATTCCCAGCTGCAAAAGCCGCTGCAACTAGTTTTCATTAGCTGCCAACCATCTGCTGCTCTGTCTCATATGAGCCATTGCGCCCTCACCTCATGGAACCCAACTAATAAGTGTCGTTGAACCAAACAAAATAAAAGCCGCCTCCAGAATAGATGGTGTTCATTAAAGGCACGGTCATTTAATTCCTTTCAAACCATGAAAAGACTCTTTTGAAGGAAGACAAATATTGTACTCATCATTCTTTTATCTCGCCACTGGAGCCTGCCTCTCTCTATATATTCTATTAGTCACCAGTCCAATTGTCATTTCACACCACATGGAAGACGCTTTTTTTCTTAATATGTGAGAAAAGTCTTCTTATCACAGCCTGACAATGGGTGACTAAAATGGGACCTCAAGCCTGCTAGAGGCACATCTAACAAGCCTCCTAGACCATGCAGAACCTCAGGTACAGCATAGTGCTGTACCTGTATGCGTTTAGCCTTTTCACATTTACGTTTGTGCCCTGTGTTTCCCTTGAAATTAATAGCTTATGTAATTCAGTTGTGTGATTAATGTCCGCAGTAAAAATCTCAAGCATTGGTAAAAAGGTCCGCGGCTATAAAAAGGTTGGAGACCACCGATTTATATCGCTTTATTAATTCTCACATGATAAACTGTGAAATACAAGCAAAAGGCCCATCACAAAGATCAAATATTTTGAGTGCAGTATTGTTGCAACATTGCTGGTTTTGAAGTGCCCTCAAACTTCAAAATGTGTCCACACAACACTTCATTTTTTGACACTCATTTTTCCCCCTCTTTGTGTGCAGTCGCTCTCTCTCTCTCTCTAAAAATGCTCTTTTGCACGCTCGTCTCTCCTTTGCTTCATTTTGTACTCACTGTGCTGAGTGTCTGTAATCTTCCCCTTCCTCCTTCTGCTGCCTGTAAGTATATACAGATAGATGTAATCACACAGCTTGCCAAATTGTAGAACAGAAGAAAACGAAAACCAAAACAAATAAAGAAATGGCACTCAGTCCCCGTGATTGACTTCAAAATGATGAATTCACTACCAATGTCGCGACTTACCACCCTCGCCACCCACAAGATTTGCATATTTTCCTCAAACGTGAGCTGCACTAACCTTGCCCCCCAACCCACCATTGTGTTCCTGCTTCATCCTCTCCCTTTGATTCTAGTACCTTGAGTGATTCCCAAATGCACTTGCCTAATCTACAAATCTTTCTTATCCACTCATCGTTCAGCTATACGAGTCTCAACACACAGCGCAAATGAAACTATCCCCTTTCTACTTTCCTACATGGGGTTGAACTTTTCAGCTTGAACAGTTTGAAGTTTTTTCTCCAATCCTGAAGTGGTGAAAAATGAGTGAGGACTCTTTTTCAACACCCTTCTGTGTTTGTTTCAAAGAAACGAAAGCGAGAAATGGATGACTATGATTAAATAACGCACTATAACTCCTCTCTAATCTCTGTATGACAGTTTCAGACAAAGACAAAGTAGACATGTTTTGCTTTTCGGGGTTCTGTCATGGAACATTTCCACTGTCTTGTATTGAATGTACAACATTTCTCTTTCTCACACCGAATGAATATGCCTAAAGCCTGAATATTGCATGTGATTAATTAAGTAGTACGTATAAAACACTTTAGTATGTATAATACCTACAGTATATGGAGACTAATTCAATGGCCTTATAGCCACGCATGTGGGTGCGGGACGTGACATGTTTTTGACGCTCTGAGATTGAACTTTCAGTAAATGATGAGCTCGGATCCAGGATTACTCTTGGCGATTTTTCCAATGTATTTACAATTTATACTGTGAACGTGATACTCCAGGCTGGGGTGCAAACTGGTGAGTAAATATCCACGGAATATCGGAGCGGAATGGTGACAAGTGAAGGGTTTGTGTGTTGCGTCTAGCGTTGATCGAATAGCATCATGTAGTGTTGAGCGTCATCCGTCACCCTTGCTGCCCACACACCAGTCTTTTGCATTCTCTAAACCTACCCCACCAGCCTATACCACAACCCAGGGACAACCTATGCAATAATCAGACAATTTACACGGTGGCTTCTGTAAACTATATGTATCAAATGCATTATGTCATATTTTTACAGTCTGTTTTAAATACAGTAATCCCTCGTTTATCGCGGGGGTTATGTTCCAAAAATAACACACGCAAAGTGAAATCCGTGAAGTGTCCAGCTTTGTTTTGTTTATTATTTTACAATGCAATACTAAACTATAGAATGAAACCAAAAATCAAAACCTGTTTTAAAGCCCCACATTTGTTTAAAACAATCACTTTAATATAGTAATACAAAGTTGGAAACATTGTCACTCACGTATTTCACAGTCCCAGCTATGCCTCTTCGTCCTGAACCCGCACATTGTTATGAGTGATTGTTGAGCTCTTTCTTTTTCTGAGCAAGAAGATTTTTATAATCGGATATGCCTTGACATCGGAATAAAGTGAAGCCTCTTATATCATAACAAAACACTTGAAATTTCAATTTATGTTAAAAAAAATAAAATAAAAGTCAGATTTCCAAAGCTGCGCATTTCTCCATTGCTGTCTGTGTCTACATAGTGTGCGCGTTTGATCTCGGCACGCCTACGAGTCACGTGATTGGCTCCCAGAGCCCAAGCTTTCAATCAATGTGCTTACTAGCACGTTTGCACACGACAGTTAGAGGAGAGACACAGAAGACGAAAGCAAGCTTTTGGATCCTTTTGCCTTTTGTAATGAATTGACAAGTGAAAAAACAATATAGTACAGCGTCGATATTTTATTTCGAGACAACAGTAAAGCGACTGAGCCATTCAGAATTCAGAGCACAATGCGCTATAAAAATATATATATATCCACTCTGTAAAAAATCCGTGAAGCAGCGAACCCGTGAAAGATGAACCGCTATACAGCGAGGGATCACTGTATATATTTATTCAATATTCTTTGTTCTTGTTTAGACTATAGTACATATAGACTTGCCATTTCGTTGTGAGTTGGCATTTGTGTTTTTCTGTTCTTTTCTGTTTTAGTTGTGTTTTCAAGTTGTGGGGTTTTTGTTCCTGTGTTTAGTTCAGGTTTTGCTCGCTTCATGCGATTATGTCTACCTGTCGGTATTAACCTGCGCCTTGTGTTGACTAAGTAGCTCCCTCTGCCAATTATACTCTGTCCAGGTATTTCATGTTCTCTCATTTTTTGTGACTCTATTTAGTTTGCTTTTTTCCTTTCAGTCGGTATCGGGTTATTGTCGTAATATTGCTGTCGCTCGGTCTCACTGTTGACGTTTTTGTTAGTCTCCATCTGTTTTGTTCTTATGTTCTACCGAGTCTGTTGTTCAAGTTTTTTTTGTAATAGTTCATTTTGGGGTTTTGTTACTTTGCATGCTGTCGCCCACCCTGTTCACATTCTTCATATTATACCATTAGTTTTCTGAGTGTAACCTGCCTCCCTGCCTCCGGGTCTACACCTGCACCTCCTCACCCACCATGCTGGATCTCAACAAGACTATGGTTTTATGAAGATGATTTGAAGACGTAAAAGTCATTTCCACTTTTTTTTTTTTAATGTTTAGATCAACTTTTCACTGTGAAAATTTGCACGCATATGAAGATGCAACTGTGTGGAATCTTACTTTGTATGCATGCCAGGTGGCTTGGTTATACTGTAATGTAACTCTGGCATGGTCCTATGTATGTGTAAAATCTATTCTATGTCAATGTTCTGCGCAGTAAAAAAAAAAAAAAAAAAAAAAAAAGGACAATGAGCAAAAAAGCTGCATGAACCAAACTAAAAAGCATCCCTGCCAACCATTGTAATTGGTTAAAATACATACATTAGCCTCAATGTATGTGATGTAACATGTACAATTATTGGAGAGGCCCGACTGGAGTTTTCCATTTTGTCCGTGAATAAGGGAACACAACAGCACATAAAATTCACTAAAGGTGTGCCAAAACATCAGATTATAAAAGAATCAATGTTCTCATTTACGATGATTCAGAATTGATATAAAAGGTCTCAATTCATTTATTTTATTTTTTTCTTAAAGAATAACAAACAGTAGAATCAAACATCACACCACATGCCAATGCATTCCATGCTGTTATGGTCAACTTCAAAATAAACACATCAAATGCATCGATATCAATGCAATGACCATTGCATGATTTTGTTTTGAGGAATAACCTTCACAATGGTGGTTGCTACCAATGAGTTTATGCCTCCTAAAGACCATTTTTATTGCCATCACATCGCATCTCTACCAACATCAACACACCAGCATTAAAAAAAAAAAAAAAAAATCACAATTGTCATTGTACTTTACAGCACAAGTGTCCAGCATTAGCGGTAGCAGCTAACTACTTGCGGATTCAAATGCAGTCAGGCATTTCAAGTTCAGAAAGAAAAAAAAAAGCATCCAGCTGTGGTATACATGTCAAATGTACATTTCGAAACAATATGGGATTTCTATTAATCTATGAAAGCTGACATGTAACAAGAAGAATGATGGGGGTGAAATTACTTTGACATTTTACTTAATTACATTAAATGTTCCATCAAGTCAGTGTTTCCAATCCCTAACCAAATAAGAGGGCTTTCAGCTTCCCTTCTTGTGGTGGCCATGTGAATAAATAAAAAAATAAGGAATAGAGTAGCAGCTGTGCTCAACACACTGTTTTTGGCGGTCTTGAAGTGCGAAACACACAAACAAAAAACTAAGTTAAAAAAAAAGGCTAATCACACACAAAAAACAAAAATATTTCACAAGGGAGAAGCACACAAGGAAAAGGAGCGCACAAGAAAAAAGCATGCAAGAAAAAAGCCGTTCGTCTTTGAGTGGGGCATTAATCCCTGAGACAAGTATTTTTCTTTGTAAAAAAATAGCTCTACCAGCAATTCAAGGATTCTTGCCGTTATCAGAATTGCAGCCCTCTCAGATTGCTTCCCAGGAACCAGTCAAAACGGTAAATTAAGCACCATATTACAGTATGTAATTATTGTCGATGGTGAACTCAATGTCCTCAAATGGTGCTGTTGGTAAAGCATCTAACTTCAAATGTACTGTAGTGTCCCGTGTTTGTGTCGTGTCTATGGCATCAGTGGAGGTCGAGATAGAGGGTTTGTGGGAACATCCACCACAAAACTGCTGAGGAACTTGGGAGTCAAGGGCAAGAACCAGCATGCTGCAGTCAAAGCTGCTTCAAGGGCCGCAGAAAGAAGCAGCCAGTGGCTCTGGCTGAAAAGGAATGACTCAATTTGGGCCCCAAGTAGTTTGACAGGAGGTATGCGGTTACCTTAAGCTTGACTTAGGGAATTGGGCGCCCCTGCCATGCATAGTCCCCTTATACGTCCGCCACTTGTCAACAAGGTAACTCTCCTAGCTAATCGGGTTCGGGACGCAAGCTGAGGTCTGATCACCCAACAGCTGGCTGCCTCTGGCCAGAGTGTGTAGTGTAAAAGGCCCAAACGCCCAATGATCCATAGAAACACTACTGAAGAGCGGGACATTAATCCTGAGACAGTAAATTTCAATTCCTGCAAGCTCCATCAAGTCTACCGTTCGCCAATAATATTTGTGTGTGCTCACACAAGAATTTACTTCTAATTTGATGTTTTCTGGATGCTATCGTCATACTTGGTCTCTCTTGTTCTGCTAACGGTTTTGTTTCTTTTCTAATTTGAACCTTGTTTTCAGAAAATTGTCAGTTGGAATATCAATAAATAAACCAATCGACGGTAATTATTTTCTTGTTTTCAAAAATGAAGCGTAAAATTGTTGAAAAAAAAGTCACATTTAATTTTATTCAATAACCCAATCCGTTCAGGCGGCAAGTCGCTGTATCAGAGAAGGCACTAGCCGGACCAAATTGATCATTTTTCCCCCCCATAGATCTGCCCTGTTATCCGTCAGACTCACATGAAGAAGAGCCCTTCAGGTAGTTTCAATTTCATCACCGTCTACCTCCACCCTCCAAATTGCTTTCCCCAACACCCGCCTTCTCAAATTTCACATTTGCGTCTGGTCAGCGTTGAGACTCCAGCATCTTCCGTGGTCCAGGATCTCCTTCTCCTCCCTCTTGCTTCAAGCTCTTTGAAACCTCACACTTTCCATTCCATCCCCCTGCGCCCCAGCTCCGTCACTCGCATTTAAGTTGACAGAGCACCAAGGATTTTACATTCTATTCTTTTTCACACTTCACCTCTGTATTTGCTTTTGTTCCCTTTAATTAAATTCAACGGCGTGTTCCCTCAGCCAAGCAGCTGCTCCTTTGTGTCAATTCTGCCCGTTGACCATATTGGCTGGGATATCTTTTGAACATGAAAATGTCTGGCGCACAAGTGGAGATGCTACACATTGATACCCATGACAATCAGTAGACTTCAACTAGGAACAAGCAGGTCACGTGTGTTTCAGGAGCAAGCTGTGGTGTAGCTTGACAGTGAACGTCCCACAAATAAAGCCGGGAAATAGATTAGCCGTAATTGACGATTTCGGTCGACGGCGAGAGGAAAAATATGTTCTTGGAAGGTATTAAATGTGCCTAATTTTGAATATTTCTGTTATCATATAAGCTAAAGTTGGAGCTTTAACTTTTTACTGTTATCATCGGCCAAATATGTTTAGTATCAGTTGGAATATAGGTAAAGCCTATTGCTTTTTAACTTTAAAAAAAGAGATAAA
Source organism: Hippichthys cyanospilos (assembly GCF_059441005.1). Classification (NCBI taxonomy): domain Eukaryota; kingdom Metazoa; phylum Chordata; class Actinopteri; order Syngnathiformes; family Syngnathidae; genus Hippichthys; species Hippichthys cyanospilos. Next base: position 16,967,599 of record NC_142370.1, read on the forward strand.
GCCGAGTTACAAAAACAGCAACAGCTTATAACGTACTGTATCAAGAAAAACAAAAGAATATTTAACATCACCTTGTTGAGCAGTGTGGAACTAATTGGAGCATAATAAAAGCATGGAAAATAAATTGTCATATTAGTAGGTGGTAGTGGTAAAAGAGGCAAAAGTGAATTTACTAAATGCTCTTTTTCATGTCATTGCACTGCCTTGGCCTCCTGCTGAGTGTTATTTTGCTTTGAAGCCTATCACAGCTCCCATGGACAGATGGTTGGAAAGGGAAATGCTGAAATTCGAAATTCAGACCTCAAGCAATATCACACCCCCAAACAAGCCCACATTACAAACACGACTGATCAGGTCAGTCAAATGCTGTTGAACTTTAATTCCAATAAGCGCTGCAACTGCTGTCTTGTGTGGCACTGGCACATGCTTATTTTCTTTCATGTAAATTGGTTTTGGTTCATTCAGCTAAGTCTGTCCTGCAAAGAATTTGCTTTTAATAAAAGCACATGAATTGTACATATAATTGCCATGTACCCACAGCTGTGTAACTCACCGCGTCTAATTCATGAATGTATCTCTGAGGTGTAGCTGTGTGTCATCTGGACTATTTGCCCAATATTTTACATTGAAACCGCTGAGGCCACAATTGGAAACATTTTCCAAAAACCTGGTTGCCTTCAATCATTATATAATTCAGGAGATTAATATCAAGTTTAAGAAGGGACTTATTTTCTCTTCTATAGGCTTTTCCCCATCCCTCGCCGCGTGCGTCTACGTTGCCATATAGTGAAGTGACAATAAAAGCTAAGTAGTGTTGTGGAAGCACAGGTGGGGGGTGTCATTACAGAAACAACAGTGCGACTCCCGTCAGGTAGCAGATGTTCAATCAGCGATTTGACTTCTCTTCTCAGTGGATTGTTGAGTTGCTCAGCACTTATAGTTAAGGATGTGCATGTCATGTCGCACAGCATAGCGACCGTCCAATAGCAGCCATGTGTATTCAATTCATTTTCATCTCTCCAATGTAGGTTTACAATGACGAGCAATATTTAAGGGATACCTACAGTATGAGTAGTTTTTTTTTATCCAGTCTTAACTTGTGTAGCAAAAACATAATAATGATAATACATGATAGTATATAGTAATGATATATAATACATATAATATAATAACGGAGAGTGCATTGACTCATTTAGTGATGTTGCACCGTCAATCAATAGACGATTTAGCATGGGCTAAAGAAACATCACTGACTAGTAATTACATTTATTATAAATAGTTCCTGATGACAATTCATCGTACGTTTCACTTTCAAAGAATATACTTGCACAACAAGTTCCAATGCTAGATCAAGTTTGTATATAATTTTTTTTTCTGCTTTTATTTTTCAGTATTTTGTCATTTTTCTTTTGAAGAAACGGGGAGAAGGAAAGATGTCTCTAAGTGTGACACGCTGCCCTTTAAAGGACACACTTTCACATAAACAGACACACTTCGTTGACATTTTCTTACCACCTATTGTGATACATACACACCAAAGCGCACAGTTAAAAGCCAATGTTATTGCAGGTTTTCAAGTTTGAAAAGAGCACTTGAATGTAGCGCATCTTATGGCTAACAAACAAATTAATCGCCCTCGTTCTAGGTGGGAAGACAAACTGCAGGAACAACACAAGCTTTATGTCTGGTTTTCTCCTTGCCTTCCATAAAGCTAAGCATGCACGTCCCATGCCTTCCTATTCTGAGAAGATTTGTTTGTTTACTGAAGAGGCTCTGACTGGCTGCCGGGGCTGCGTATCCATCTCATGAAGGTGTGAAGGAGATCATTAATGTCGTCACCTTACGGTTGATGGAGAATTTACTTCTGACTTCTGGACTAATTAAACTGGGTCCCGAATGACCCGTGCAGACCATAACTGACAGACTTATGACATTTTTCGAAAATGCAGGCTTGCTGTGTGCACACAGATGGAAAGCAGCTAAAGTGGGAGGATTGCTAAGGGGACTTTGGTGAAGACTGCTTTTAACGAAAGAAAGTGCGTGTACCAAATACTATGCTTTGGCACTTGTGAGTACCCCCGAAAAAAATTATATGCGCATCTGCAAATTAGTATAGGCTTCGTAATTGTGAACTGCCTGTGGAAATTCTTTATGCTTGATCATGACCATATAATCAAATCATGAAGCCATGAGTCACCAATGGAAAAAAGAGGACATTTACAAACAGGGTTGAGATCAAATAGGCTTGAGATCATGTAAAACCCTAAAACCCTAACCCTAAAAAAAACACTATTGTCGATGAAGGAATTAAGATCATCTAGTTGTCCTAGCAATAATTACCCGATCCCGTGTCTTGTCAATATTGTGGTCGAAGTTTTCTCCGTAATGTTAGCTGTGAGGTCATCCATCCATCCAATTTATTAGAGCAGCTTATTCTCCCTAGGGTCAGTGACTTGTTGGTGAGTATCCCATCCATCTTCAGGAAGTATGAAGGTTTCACCCTGGAGTTGTTGCCAATTGCAGGGCACTGTTTTGGGGATCATGGAAGGAAACCCGATTACCCAGAAAAACCCACGTGGGCATGTGGAGATCATGCAGACTCTACACACGAAGGCCGTAATCGAACCTGGGACTTCTGAGTTGTGAGGCGGACATGCTAACCAGTCTGACACTGAGCCAACCCTATCTATTTCAATGAATAAATACTTGACTGTTATTAAAACTTTGGCAAGTTGTTATGGTGATCAGATAGCCCTGGGCACAAATCATATTTGGTCAAGACCAAAGGTTCAGTTTCATGGAAAACCAAAACAAGGTTTTAATGGCGTTGCATTAAGACAAATCCAGTGTAATCACATGCACCAGTGGATACAAAGCCGGAGGTGTCAAATAAGTTGTTCTTCATTGCTGCCAGCAATGTAAAGCTCAAAAGCTCAGTGAGACTTTGTTAAGGAATGAATCTCTGCTCACCACTGTGGCAAAGGTTTTTAATTAGTCCCAAGCCTGTGCTTCATTTTTAAGAACATCTTTCTCGTTTGTTGAAAAGTGAAAAATAAAAGTTGGAAAACTTTATCAAAAACCAGAAGACAAATTTGCATTGGTAATCTGCCAATGAAAATGAAAGCTAGACAGAGGTGGCCTACATCCCGGATGGCGTTCTGGGGATGTCACAATTCCGCCTGGAGGAAAGCAGCCAGGTTGCATCACCACAACATGTTGAATTTTGGCTCAATTCATAATTGAAGACCAACACTCCTGTGCTTATAGTGCAGTATGCAGCTGAGAGAGAGCAATGCATCCAATCGTTTAAAATAAAACAGTAGGAAAACATGTTTTCTTTCCATTGATTTGAAAAAGACACATGCGCACAGACAGACGACATACACACACACACACACACGCACACACACACACACACACACACACATTTTTCCAGTCTTCTGGTTAGCATGCTCTTGAATATTTCATGGAAAAGGGAGAGGAAGAGGTTAAAAATATCCCTTGTGTATGAGAAGAATGTTCAAAAGAAAAATTGGTCAAAAGCTGTGGTAGCCACATTTCTTTTTTTCTTTTTAACATTTGCAAAAACTCCAAAATCTGGTTATTAGCGTGCTTGGACATCCCTGTTGCAAAGAGTCTGAAGAGCTAAAAGACACCAAGAATGTTAGCCTTCAGTATTTGTTGTCTTCACCAGCAGCTTGGTAATTGATAATTATTACATTGTACTCAATTAATCCTGCTTTAAACATCCTTAATGTTTATCCTAAATAACGTTAGGTCTATGATAGTCTTTTTAAAGGGATAAGCGTGTAAGATTTACACAGTTTTTCATTACGGACAGCAGGAGGTGCTGTATTTACCATTGTCCATAGCTATGACAAACACGGCCTCCTCCGAAAAAGTGCCACTCCTCATGTAATATTAATATTACTAAACCTATGATTAAATTTCAAACATACTGATGGTCATTAAGAACACATTCATTTGCAAGTTTTTTAAAATGAACAATCATTTAATTGATTTCTTTTTAATGAAAAACGGTCAAAATCTTACACACTGTCCCTTTAATACTAAGTAGCCTCTCAATGCAGTTTTTCTAGTTCAACTGCTTCAAGCATAATCCTGACATGTCCATTTATTTGTAGCACACCGTTGTGGAGGTAATAACATTTCCTGCGTTATATCAAAGGCAAACAGCAGCTTTCAATTTGATGCTTTGCCTACAACGTCTAATATCCTGTTAAACATTTATTTTTGGTAATTGCTGCCCAAAAGAACATGTATGGTGAATAACTCGAGTCGAGCCACATGCGTTTCCTAGGATATTCATTAAGCTCGTTTAGCGTGAAGCCCCAGAGTGAGAGCCCGGAGAGAATTGTAACTAGCTGGTGATGCAGCCTGTGAGCTGCTTCTATCTCTCCATCTGCACATTCTGTTTTAACTCCTCTTCGTTTTGAAGCAAAATACTCCAACTCTACAAAAGTTACTAACTATCCAAGTTCAAATAATCCTGTGCAATGAACCAAAATAAATTCAACTCTTTCAGTTATTTAGTGGCCTCAATGCTTTCTATAAAGCAAGATGCCATTAAATTATGGTGAAAATCATTAGATATAGGCAATGTTTCCTGCACGGTTTTACCAAATTTACCTTACAAAAAGAAGAAACAAAAACAAGAATCCCGCTTATTATTCTCTCTCCCGCTCTTTCTGAGGAAATCATATCATTTGAAAAGGTTTGCGATTTTGAGTGATCTAACATCCACCTACTTCAGTAAACTGGCTTCCCTCGGGTAAATCCCTAATAAAGGTCCTAGACGGAGGAGGAGCAGATTCCGTTGAGCCAGAAACCGAGACGACTCAGGCTGCAAGGTAATATTGCTTAATAGTTGCTTGGTGCCAATTTCACCTCAGGCATCTGGAACATTTGTTTTGTGCTGAGGTTTTCGCCTCTCCTGTGAAAGGCTGGCTTCTGGTGCCACATTGACGCTTGAAAACTGCACCATAAACAAAAAGCCCAACACGTCATGCCCTACGCTACAACGAGGCTTATCTAAGATGTGACATATATTTGTGATGGAACGGTTCACTAAATGCACGGTTCTTTTCGGTTCTCAGTTTTGTGCTCACGGTTTTTGGTTTTGAAAGTCTTGACTAAGAAAATCCATTATTTCAAGCTAAAGCTTGTAGACGTCACATGACCAACCTTTGCAAAATATTCCAGATGTTAGCAAAAACCGTCATTTGTGTTATTTTGAGTTTCATCGAGAAATAATCCGCATCTACGAGTGGCATTGACAGCTGCCCTCATCCCGAGACTCCGCACCCTGTGGCTATCAAGTTGCGTGATGTTGTTCCTCTTTCTGTTTTCTGGATTTGGAAAAGGTGTCATCACATGTTTTGTTTGCAACCGGTCAGCACGCAACTGACCGAGAGGAGACGATAACCAAAGCGCTTGAGGTGTCGGATTGCAGATTTGACCTGGGGGGGACAGCTGATCCCAGAGACAGAAAAAGCCCAAGTTGCATCAAGGAATGAAAAGCCTGCTTGTCTTGAACACTGAAACGGAAGAGTGATGTCTCATCGGCTTCGTCTGAATCAGGCAAGAAAATTAAAAGCCTAAATAATGCATATCATAATGCATTACAACATACCAGTACACATATTCATATTGCCATTCACCCACTCCCGCGTTCCATTCCAGTTCCTTATTTTAACACATGTAATTTCTTAAATAATACTGCTGTGATGACAGGCTTTTGATCTCTGCTTGCTTAAGTGTTGAAACTGGGGTCAAACTATTTTTTTTAATCACGGGCCACATTGTAGTCATAGTTTCTATCAGAGGGTTAGGGTTTGAATGCGATTCAAATACATTTTAAGTGTCCTCCTCACACAGAGCTCGTTTTGAAATCACAGTCTGGTAAGAATTGTTCAAAAGAGATTGGGAAGAAAAAAAACGGTTGAAACTTATCTCCATGGCAACAAATGTGTCACTGCTTTTGTCAAATTGAGTTGTGGTTGCAGTGAGTCAGGATATAATAATTCAAAGCAAAACTCTTTCAAAAGATTTGGGATAGTAGAATAATAAACAATTATCTTTGTCATATAAACTGAAGCTGAAGAAAGGGTGCACTGCAGTTAATAATTGGGGAAGTAATTCAGCTACTTTGATAGATCCTCAGTAATGGTTGTGGACTCATCTGCAGATGCACAAGATGACAAAATGGAGTGTTTGTCTGCCTCTTAAAAGTCACACCATAGTTTTGGGGACAATTACCATCAAGCTCCTCATACCTTTTCTTTGTTATTGCACCATGTCAGGCTCGTTTAAAAAAAAAAAAAAATGCTGGGTCAGTGTGACCCTGGAGGAGAAAGATGTTGCTTTTCCATTAGGGATTGAAATACTGAAGAGAAACAGTGTTGGTTCACTCATGGCTGACACGAAGACAAGATACATTCTGATTGGGTTGTAGCGCCTTGAAACGTGATTATTGGAGGTACAATTACACCTCAAATTAACTTTAGGCCTCTTCCTCTGGGAGGCAACTAATAATTTCCTTGATTCCGTTGTCATGTCATGAACGCATTCTGTGTGTGTGCGTGTGTGCGTGTGTGCGCGCATGCTACACTGTATTCTTCTGTTGCGTGTCACTGAATGAACAGACAGTGATTCATTTTCATGCTCTCAAAACTAATTGCATCGGTGCATTATAGGGCAAAAGAAAACGTGCTCCTTTAGATGGTGCTAAACACTATTTTCTTTCATATCAAAATGGCACTGATAAAATCTACTCATGGAGTGCATTATATTAAATCACACTGTGTTGAAAAGGAGCACGCTGATGGAGGGAGACCAACTTCAATGAGACTTGTGCAGCCAATAACAATTGAACCAAAGCACATCCAGGATATTAAAAGAGCTACCTTAAAAATGCCTTGGATCATTCTCCATTCACCCAACAGGGAGTGATAAGTTAGGGTTATCTTTAACAAACTTTGGAAATGCTTACCCAAAAGAGGTCTCACCAAAAACCACACGTGTGCAGATACGCTTTAGAAAAATGTAATTAAAAATGTTGATTGCGATGGCAAGAAGAAAGTCCTGTTCACCAATGAGTTTGCGTGCAAGTTTTCTGTCATACTTAAAAGTATACAAATAAAGTTCCTGTTGATTTTTAATGACTAGACTTAATCGTGGCCCTTGTACAGCCATAGACACATGTTTAGGGGTTATGCATGTCTACTGCTGGAGTGGCTGGGTCAAAAGCCGGTGTGGTTGTGGGGGTTATGGACCCAAGACCAGGGAAGCTCAGAGGCAAGGAGTTGAGACTGAAGTCCATTTTTAATTAACAAAAAGTTTACTGGAACCAGGGTGCGGGGAAAACAGGACAGGAAAAACTACAAAGCCAGGCAGGCGAATAAACAAGACAAAAAAGAAGAAGGCAGGTGGACATGACACAAGACAATGATCCGACAAAAAGTAAAACAGGGAACTTAATAACTCAAACTAATTAGCCAACAAGGAACATCTGGACAAGAAACAATTAGAGCAAGGAGCTGAACGCAAGGGAACAGGTAAACAAGGACAGGTCAAACACAGGACACAATCAAACTAAAAGGCACTAACATGAAGGGCAAGAAAACATGAACAAAACTAGTAGTCACATCTAACACATAAATCTAGACCGTGACAATGTACAGGTAAATATACTTTTCTAACGTTAAAGGAGAAGACAATTTTGGCAACTTTACCAGTGAGAGACATTTTTCTATTCTTTTACCAATCATCACATCCTGCAAACTCTATGGTTCTGATATACTAATGCCAATTTACCATTGAAAGCAGAAGAGCCTCACGCTATTCTGTTTGATTGGGCGCCACACCAAGCCCTTTGACTGTCTTCGGATTCGACTAGATTCAAATTGATTCCGATTTGCCATCTCCGATTTGATTCAGACTTGATTTTGATTCAAAATTATTCATTTAATTCATTACTGCCTAAATTTATGCAAATGTCCATTTCGTTTTATTTTACTTTAGTAAGTTTTGATCTGAAAGGAACATGACTTTTTCCACAAAAACAACATATGGACAACTGCTATGCTTTGATGCTCGCTACAAATCTTATAGCTTTTATAGTATAAAATACTATGAGACCATCATAAATTGCATATGTATCACAAGATACATTGTCGTTTCACAGAAAACTGCAATTCCAGGGTATTATGAGGAAAAACTGTATTATGTGGAAAACGTTTGCCCAAATGAAAAATATTCATATTTCTCACTACATTTATGACAAACAAGACATGAAAAAAGGCTTTTTAGTTTGAGCAACCAATGGAGAATATGGGCAAAGAATGAAACGCTTGCCCGTTTGTTCACCTCTGAGCATATCAGTCACATATGTAACAAATTATTTAGGGTAGACTGTATTTTCAATCATTTACATGTATGTCAATAATATATATACAGTGGGCCCCCGTGTAACGAAATTAATCCGTTCCTCGGTTGGGGTCGTAAGACGAATTCGTCGTACGACGGGCAATCCAGATATATGTTAAATAGCTAATGCTTTTAGAACCCCAGGTAAAAACATCAAAATTGTACATACATATTCAAAATTGGTACCAAAATAGTATAGCAAGAGCTACGTATATATAATATATATATGTATGCAATCGGAAAACATCATAAATAAAAAATATAGAAAGGCTTTATTTACCTTTGAGTGGCGTTTGTTATGCCCATATTCCCGAAAAAGGGATATCACCAGCATCATTTCCATATACCGGTAAACCGTCTTCTTACTTCTCTCTTTAACATCACTAGCAATCTTGGGACCCATGGCTAACCCTTTCAACTTTGAATCAAGCAGTCAAATGCACTATAAATACGCTTTTGTAACCACTCACAAATCGAACAAAGCTTTTACCGTTCTGCCATTTTGAAACGAGTGAGGCCGGCCAATAGCAGACCACCATCTCCGTGAGGAGACGCCGACCAATAGCAGACCAGCATTGTAGTCGCGTTGCATGGAAGCAGTTGGATGGCAATAGTAAATAAATATAATTACCTAAAAACGCCAGCAGGTGGAGGCAAAACCACACAAATACAGCCAAGCCCCTAGGGTCATGAACGTTGTTTTGTTCTCATAACCAGGAAAATGTCATAAAGAGGGGATGAAAAAACTCAGTATTCCATGTCGCAACATGAAAATTCCGTAAATCGGGGAAGTTGTAACACAGGGGTCCACTGTTTTTGGAGTTTGCATCCGTTGTTTTGTATTTTGTTCTATTTTATTTGGCGTCCATTCCAGAACGCCCTCATGACACAGCGCACCTCTGACAGACGCCGACAGGAAGCGGATCAATTTCATTTTAAACATATCGATTTAGGGACATATTGTATCGATTTAAATCATAGTAAATGAAAATCCCAGCTCTACTCCATTGCGTTTCCATTCCTTAGGGGTGTGATCAACTGAATAATGGAAGCCTCTCGCAGTGAATGAGGTTCTCACGCAACATTTTACAAGTGGTGAGTCGCAGTAACTAACTGTTCTGTAGGTAAAGCTGAGGGTCTAAAGTTTGGGAGCGCATTAAAGGAAGTTTGACACGATGGAACAGGGAGTGTTAATGGAAAAGAAACAAACATAGTATTGATTTACAAGAAATAAAGCCTCTATCCGATTAATTAGTCGAAACCGGCAATCGCTTAAAAAGTTCTGGAAGAGGACACTTATTGCATTGTGTGAGTTGAAATAATTTGTCATTAATGATTGCATGATTCCTTTCTGTAAATAGGCTCAAGTCAGCCTTTGGATGATTCAAAAGCTTGTTAAAATACATAGTTGAACTGAACCTATGCAGCAATTTAATTTTCCCATTTCAGAGATAAGTACATGCGCAGGAAAGTTTCCTCCGCAAGTAATTTTCCTTCAGAGTTTGCTACATGAAAAAACTGCTGACAAAACCTGGCCATCCTTGACGTGTACAGACAGATAAGGAAGAACAAAAACTTCACCAAGTGGTGAAGTACAATGATACAGCACAGGTTGGAGCACTTGCTTTTATTGCTCTCATTCATCAGAATCAAATCAGATTTGCGAGTATTAGATGCTGGCGGATTTCAGCGAATCGGATTGTGGGAGCGAGCCTGCCATGATCAGGCTATAAGTGGGTTCTGAAGTGAAAAACCTAATGTGCTGGAATTGGACTCTAATGTGAATCGAGTCGGTAACTCTCTCTGTCACCAGCCTTAAGCAGCAGGGAGAACAGAGCGAATGTGAGGCCATTTATAGTCTGGTACAACTTAATGGGCATTAAATCACACCAGATGGCTCAACATGCTGCAACACAGTGGAATGCTGGTGAAAACATCAGCATCACACCTCCGAGGTTCCGTGTTCAAATCTCAGCTGTGATATACATTCTTCCCTTGCTTGTATGGGTTCTCCACAGGTACATGGATATTCCTACGTTATCAGACAAGAAGGCAATTTGGTAGGAGGGAATTAATGACAATATGTTTGGAAGGGAAAACTGAATATTGATACCGGCTACACTGTATGCTATTTTTCGACCTTTGACAAGAACACAAACCTATTTTCCATCCTAGTCAACATTTTTAACTTCAAATCACACTTTACTTCTTATTGTTTCCAAGAGTTGATGGCTAGTGAGGGAAAAATTTTTCGCCTCATTCATTGCTTTTACCTCTAAATGCTTCTTAGCAGCAAGTCAATTACCGTGGGCTTTAATGGAGTCTGAGCAAGCCATAGATAACAACACACTTACATGTGTAGCCTGAAAGCCTATGTTTCTGAGTGTGTGTGTGCGCGTGTGCGGGCGCATGTGTGTGTGTGTGTGTGTGTGTGTGCTCTGTGCGTGTACCCTTATTTTTTCCTAATGATATAAGAAGAATAAGATAATACAAAAAAGTGAAATTTGATAATTTCCTACTTTCCCACACTGCGGCACAGAGACTAAAATAAACACAGGAAATGCATTTTATAAATGCCCACACTACAAAAAATAAAATAAAACCTTGTGTAAGAGTTTATGTGCGTGTGGGTTTGTTTGCTTTTGCTACATTGTGGATACCAGCGAGTGTTTGTGTGTCACAGTAGTCCAACCATTTTTGGAATTAATTGGGTTACCACATTGATGAAGGATTGTAATCCAGGAATTGTTGAATTGAACTTTAATCCCAGAGTATATTGACTTTCACTTAAAAAAAAAAAAAGTAGGGCTCGTGGCTCTTACATTTTCAAAAATAGTATGATATTAAAAAAGTACTTTTCAGGAAATCATTCTCGAAAGACTAGGAAGATGAATTTCTACTCTAATCTTATTACAAAATCGTATTTCAGAGAAACTAACTTCTTTTGTCCTTGCCCCTCATTTCTTTGTGAATCAAAGAAAGGTAACACTTGTCTTGCTGAGATTAAAAGATGATCTCCTTATGCCTGACGAGGAACTAACATTATAGAATAGAATAGAATAGAATAGAATAGAATAGAATGTCTTTAATGTGATTGTACAGCTGGTAAGCGAAATTGGGAGCGCTGCTCTGATTGACGCACATTTTAAAAATATAGTATGAACAATATAAATAGAATAAATATTAAAATAAAAAGCATCGTTTCGCATCGTGCAATTTTCATTTTCAGTGTGTTCTTGCTTTGTTATTTTTCAGTGTTAATAGCTCTGGGGAAAAAATACTTTCTGTGAGTTTGTTTGTCTGACTTTTTTGGTCCCTGTAGGCCAACCAGTGGGCAACAGTTCAAAAGTGTCACATTTCTTGTTTAATATTCAAGCGCTGCGTTTTTCTTTGAGGCCGAGTTCTCTCCACCATCCAGGAGGGGGCGGAGTCACCTGCCACTCACCGGTTTCCCATCAGTCATCAGGGGCCTTCTTAAGTTCGGCCAGAGCAGGGCAATGATCCTGGGTTATTCCTCGCCATCCGTAGCGTTGTCTTTCCGAGCGTGATTTTCCGAGTTTGCGTCCTGCTTCGTCGTTTTGTTTTGTACTTTGATGTTTCGAGTTATTTACCTCGTGTTCTGTGTCGCGTTGTTGTTACTTTGTTTTATTCAGTCTGCTGACTTTTCCCCTCTCCCCGTTGTTGCTGCATGTACATTTTACAGTATCATTATGACCTGTAAACTGCACGCCTCCCCTTCCCTCAAAATCTTGAGGAATATTTACAATATGCTTTTGAGCTCAAACATAAGTTTTAATATAACTGGTTAATTCTTAACAGAGCCACATCCCAAGTTGAGATGGTGTGCACACTTATACAACCACATTATCTAAGTTTTTTATTTGTACTTTTCCGCTGTAGACAGACCCCACACACCCTTTTTTTGTAACCACAAAAAGCTGTCGTTTGAACAAGCGCAACCTATCCGCTTCACATGTTTTGCCTGAAAAAGAAAAAACACTCCCTTGGTATTTCGGTTCAGATAACGTGTCTTCTCTTGTTACCTTTAATACCTCGATCCCTTTATCTGTCGCCCTGTGGTGCATTTATTGTTCTGATAAATTTGCATGTGGGGAGGTATAAAAGCTCTGCGCATGAAACCTCTTCCTCACCCGATATCATTATAACACTGCTTGATACAATACTACGTCTGTTTTCTGATATTTTTCCAAAGCCAATAAAATTGCACTCGCTCTTTTGTCTAAAAACATTTTAGTCTCTTTATTACAGCATGTATTTTTATACTACAGTTGCCACCACTGGTGACCCGTGGTCCTATTGGGTTTTTAGCAGCAATCTATATTCTGGAGCGTAGCTACTGAAACAGTATTTCACATGTGTTGTCATGGCATTGCTTGTTTTACAGGCAGTGGCGTGCTAGTCTGATTCATCGTGGCAGGCTGACCTCTGAGCAGGTGTCAGGATGTTTATGTTCCTGGGAAGTCTTTACACTTGCTAATGGATGATCACAGGAGCTTTCTGGTCTAATGTCAGAGATGTAATCTTAACACTGGCGACGTCATCCTTCAAACTGCTTTTAAACGGTCAAGTCTGTTGTCATAGATCGCGCTGTGGTTTATTCACATCCAGTATATTGATGACATGGTCGGTATGAATGTCTTTGTCAGTTGATTGTGCGTTAATGTCAGCAATAAACATTGTTTCCTTGGCAAATCTTTATATCACAAGCTTAATTTTCACAGATTCGCAAAAAGGCGAGTGGAGCAGTGTCCCACCGGATGGTAAAAAACATTTTTTCTGTGATAGGGCCTATTAGACTAAACTACTACAATTTCATCAGAATTTTTACTAAAGGTCAGTGTAATATGTTCTGAATGCTTCTGCTTTAGCAGAAGTCTCCACTCTATAGCATATAATAGTCTTGGTTGTATTGGGACATCTTAAGTCATATACCATTCAGATATATTGATGTCCAGAGTTAGCCACCAGCCAGCCGTACTGTGGAGCATTGTGGGCGCTCTAACATATGCCGTGTTAGCCTTAGGAATTTCATTTGATTATATAAAGACTTGAAAGAGAATGCCATTTCTAAATATTTTAATGTGTATCATTTCAAAAATCCACGCTGGTTGCTGTTTATGCATAGGAATGGCAAGAGGTAAATAGAGGGAAGGCAGAAAGTTGGTACGGTAATTCAATTTATTGAAAGGGTGGGTGATTGATGTTTTTGATGAGATCAACAAAGGTTGAAGCACACAAACAATATGGACTCAGGCCAGAGGAGGGACCTGGGGTTGTTTTTCAGATAAAATATTCTGCTTTCATTTAGCTTATTCTTTGAATTGAATTCAGAGTTAAGAGGTTTCACTGGGCTTCCGCTTTTTTTTAAATATTCAAAGAGGGGAAAAAAACAACAGAAGATGAGTGAGTGGTGGTCAGTTGATCTGAAAGAGTATATCCTTTAATTTCTTATTTAGGTCCTTGCTGACTTTCAAACCACTATGTGAATGTGTAGGCAAAGAAGGTCTCATGTGTTAGAACGATGATTTACACTGGGGAGAGGCGACAAACTCTCTGGATGCTGCAGAATGTTTCCATGACAACGGTGCTGCTAAAAACTGAAGCCTCAGTTGAATGTATGACTTTTAGCGACACGTTTCTGGGTACTTCACGACTGAATCACCCCTATGATATTTCTGCAACTGCACAATGTGACTGATAATTACTAAATAAAACTGTTATTGCCTAAACTAACCACTGCACTGAAAAATAAAGATGCTTGTTTTTTTCTTTAGTTTTTATCCCAAATGGACATTGACTTACAAAGAAGGCAATCGTGTCATGATTCAAAGTCAGAAGCTTTACACGGATAATGGTTTATGGGGCTTGTTATTTGAAGGAACTAATTATCATTTAAAATATTTGTATTGGGTTCTAACCTCATATTTGATGTATTTATTATTACTGCTATTATGGATTATTCATTTTATTTATTTACTTTTTTTAATTTACTCACATACTGTCAGTTGAAGTTAAAATTTTGATTCTGTCAAAACGAGTTTCTTGAACATGTTGCAAGACACCTGCGGTGACTGACCTTGACTAACCTCAATGACAAACCTCAATTTTAGAATTCTACCTGGCTTCATCAGACTTTTTCTTCAACTCTCACTTGGATGCTATGTAGTGACAGCAATGAGGAATCATTTCTTACCTTAAGATGGGACATCTTTTGAGCAGAAACAATCTTTGTACAACTTGATATGAACTTAGTCATCCTTTTGATGTACATCATGCTTTATGACCTAGAATGCCCTGAATTTCCTGATAATCTGTTAAAGACGTGTTTTTTTTTTTTTTTTTTTTAATGCGGAGGTGTTTTCAAACTTTTGACTGGCACTGGATGTTCCCACCCTTCCCCTGTTGCATTATGGGTGGTGTCTACTTGAGCTACTTGTTCCGGAAGAGCCTGATATGGGTCATCTGGTCAGGACGCCTCCCGGAGAGATGTTCCGGGCATATCCAAGAAGGACGCGGCAACAGAGAAGACAGTGCAGGCAAACTTGCTTTTGCCTACCATGTGAGTGTCAGAATCAATTTGGTCACTCCTTCCAACAGTTATTGATGTGTGTGTGTGTGCGTGTGTGTGTGAGGGGGGAGAGAGAGAGAGAGCAAGAGAGAGAGAGAGCGAGAGAGAGAGAGAGAGAGAGAGAGAGAGAGAGAGAGAGAGAGAGAGGGAGAGAGAGAGGGGGGGGGGGGGGGCTTAAACAGATGCTGGTGCAGGGAGAGTCCGAGGAGTCGAGGAAAGAATGAAGAGGCAGAATGCAGGCTGAATTCTCTGCTTTACGTTAACACGTGTTCATAAGTGAGTTTATCTAAAATATGTTGGACTGAGTTTTTTTTGTTTTCATCTTCATCTTCTTCTTTTTGGGCTGCTGTTCAACCCATTGTACCTCTCTTCTGCTGGACTTTATTGCTGAAGGTAAATTAGAATGGTTTCTTGCTTTCAATTCTTGTTTCTTTCCTATGCAATATTTTGAACACATTTCTTTTAAAACTGCTCTGTTCCCAGGGTGCATGAAGGAGGAAGGAGTGGGGGGCACATATCAGAGGAACACTGTACAGGCTTTGGAGAAACATATCCAAGGGACGGAAGACATACAGGCAAAGGTGTTAAAAGAAAACAAGTGGATCATCATAATGGATCGCCAGTGAAGTGCATGCTGAGGAAAAACGATGGCACCTGTCTTTAGTTGAACTCTGAGAATTCCAATATCAGTTGCTCATTGTAGCTGTTTAATCAAGACTTTCACACAGATCTGACCTCACCTCACTCAGACCTGTTTGAAATTCATTTTGAACATCAAATTTCCGTGAAGACATACCTCCGGAATACCTCTCACACATCCTTCGTTATGTATCAGTAAGGACTCTTAGGCTCCTGTCCTAAACATGGAGAACGTGTCTGACCCCGGCGTTTTCGCGCCACCGCTCTGCGACGACTCGGTTGACTTCTACACTCTCTCCTCAGGCAACCGCACCAACCTGAACTGCACACCTCCATCCGAGTTCTACTTCTATGCTGATCTCTATGTCATCTTGCCCGTCATCTACTCAGTCATCTGTGCAGTGGGCCTGACTGGCAACACTGCCGTCATTTACGTGATCCTCAAAGCTCCCAAGATGAAGACGGTCACCAATATGTTCATCCTCAATCTGGCCATCGCCGACGACTTGTTCACGTTGGTGCTGCCGATCAGCATTGCCGAGCACCTGCTTCACTACTGGCCCTTCGGGGAGGTTCTGTGCAAAATCATCCTCAGCATCGACCATTATAACATCTTTTCCAGCATCTACTTCCTGACTGTGATGAGCGTGGACCGCTACCTGGTGGTCCTGGCCACAGTGAGGTCCAAGCGCATGCCGTACCGCACCTATCGGGCGGCCAAGATCATCTCCTTATGCGTATGGGTGCTTGTAATCCTCATCGTGATGCCGTTCAGCATTTTCGCCGGTGTCTTCATGGACCCCAGCGATGGCAGGAAAAGCTGCGTGCTCAGCTTCCCCGCACCCGAGAGCTCATGGTTCAAAGCCAGTCGGATCTACACCCTTATCCTGGGCTTCGCAATCCCGGTCTCAACTATTTGCATCTTGTACACCATGATGCTCTACAAGCTGAGGAACATGCGCCTCAACAGTAACGCCAAAGCGTTGGACAAAGCCAAGAAGAAGGTCACCATCATGGTCTTCATCGTCTTGGCCGTCTGCTTGTTCTGCTGGACGCCGTTCCACCTCAGCACGATTGTGGCCCTGACCACCGACCTCAGGACCACACCCTTGCTCATTGGGATCTCCTACTTCATCACCAGCCTCAGCTACGCCAACTCCTGCCTCAACCCATTTCTTTATGCCTTCCTAGATGACAGTTTTAGGAAGGCTTTCAAGAAGATGCTGGAATGTAGGCCTGCTTGAACACACAGTCTAGACGCATGAGTCCACGTGTACATTTGTTCAAGTTACACCGGTAAAAACAGTTTATACAATTCAACGTTTGCTTTAAGTGCGTTCGCTCACAAAATGATGCCCATTATATTTTGAGTTGCTTTATCCAAAGACCAGAGGCACCATCAGCAGTCAAGCCTTGGCATCAACTAAATATTTGAATAGGGAATATGTGGACCATATTTTCATTTTGTTGTTGCATGTAAATATGATACACACGGTGTTGTAACACAAACATTTTCAAAATGGGGGGCTTTCGGCCAAATCATGCCAAATCAAAGTGTTTATTGTCACATGCACAGTTTAGAAACAAGTTTCCCCCATACAATAAAATTCTCACTTTGCCATCCACACACATGTCGTGAAATAGGTAAGTTAAGAGAAACAGCAAGGTATAAACGACAAACAAGTAACAGAGTGTAGGTATGAACTGTAAGTGGGTAGATTATGTACAAATACCTACAATAATGAGCAGGATACTTACAGTAATGTGCATGTGTGCATGGTTGGTTAGTTACAGCAAGTGATGTGCTATAGGAGCAGTATAAATAGTGCAAAAATGGAGAAATAAGGAGCACAGTCGAGGCATAGTCACAGCTGAATGAGATGTATGAGAGTGATATCATCAGCTGTAATGTGCTATTAGTGGCTGTTGAGGAGTCTGATGGCAGATGGAAAGAAAGAGTTCCTGAGTCTACTAGTTCTGCATTTTACGCTTCGGTACCCCCGGCGTGGCGGGAGCAGGGTGAAAAGTCCATGTTGGGTGTGGGCGGGGTCCCGGGTAACGGATACAGCTCTCCTGCGGACTGGTAGATGCTTTTCAGGGAGGACAGTGGAGTTCTGCTGATCTTGGATGCTGTCTTGACCACTCTCTGCAGGTGTCTGCGGTCCATAGCCGTGGAGTTGCCGTACCACACAGTAGGGAGCTGGTTAGGATGGACTCAACAATGTAGCTGTAGAAGCTGCTGAGGACCCTTGGTGACATAGTAAACCTCCTCAGGCTCCAGATAAAGTGCAGGCTCTCCTGAGCCTTCTTCCCTAGCCGTGTGGTGTTTGGTGTCCAGGTGAGGTCCTCCCTGATGTGGGCACCTGGGTGGTAACCCTCTTCACTTCCCGACCTTGGATGGATGAGCAGTGACCGATGAGTCCTTCCTGTGTTGGGGGTGAGGTTGCTGTCCTCACACAACGCCACCAAACTTTCTTCTTAGCTTCTTAGCTGCTGGCCTTTCTCAGTCTGTACTTTGCAGCTTCGTACGATGTTTCGCTGCCAGATTTAAACACAGTGGAGTGAGCATACAGCGTAGCTGACTGTTGAGCAACGGTTTATGGTCAAGAAGCCATGCTGGTGGTATTTGGGGAGTACAGTCCTTACGACGCGCGCTGATGATGTCATGCAACTTGCTGAGTGCAGTTGTGAAGTTGGCTCTCACAGGAATGTAAAATGTGGCCAAAAACAGAGACGTAAACTCCCTTGGTAGGTAGCAGGGACAGCATTTAAGGATTAAAGCCTCCAAGTCAGGTGAACAGTACTTGTGGGCCTTTCGTATGTCAACACACCACATGTTGTTTACAAACATACTAACACCTCCCCCTGGAGCCTTACTGGCAGCTGCTGTTCTATCTCCGCGATGAATGGAGTGCATGTGTAGATGAACTGCAGAAAATTCTCTGAAAGACAAGTTTTGGTGAAAATTGGAGCACAGCGTTCTCTCATTTCCCTCTGTTGTGATCCTGGCTCTCAGCTCGTCGAGCTTGTTTTCCAGAGACTGCATAATGGCTAGTAAGAGACTGGGTAGCGGCGGTCAGCTAACGCGGGCTAATTGCTTAGCATCGAGGGCTCCCCTCATGCCCCTCTTCTGATGCCGCCTACTAAGCACTCTTCTCGGGTCCACCGGCTCTCTCGAGATCGGTGACCGCTGCAGTGATTATTAGAGTTTCAATATATGTGTTGTTTCTGTTGATTGCCAGGGAATATTCTTTGCAAGCTAAGTGTAAGCTTATCTATTGAAAAACCGTGTGCTCGTGTGTGTGCACGCTTTTGAGGGTGGGTGAAAATAAATGGGTCTCAAAAACAGGCACTGCAACAAAACTTTTGGAACCACTGTTTGAGTACTGATAAATGTGTTTTGTGAGACGGCTTAAAACATCATCACCAGGGTCAGGGGAGATGCAGCTGATTTAGAGGCAGAGGTGGGGTAGACCTTAAAATGGGCCCTCGCCAATCACAGGGGAATTCAGCATTGACTGCCAATTCACACTCGCGCACACATTCACTACTATGGGCAGTGGCATGTGAAAGGTAGACATACTATTCTCTAAAAACCTATGCAATCACATGAGAGAACATCAGAAATACGATTTACTTTGTGAAAAGTTTTTAAAGTACATGTTGTTTCACACCATTTTCATGCGAATCCATGGACAGTTAATTCAAACATTTGTTAGTGCTTAATCAGCATGGTTCGAACGCCTAAAGTAACGCGTTGCAAATCTACAGATAGAGGCCTGTTTATAAAGAAACTTGCTGGAAATCATTACACTTTCCCATCGTCCGTGATTGTTGGCCTACAAAAGCAAACGTGGGGAGACTGGAGGGCTACTTACTACCTGACCATGGGTTAGCCCAAATGTTGTACGTGTGTAAGCTTTGATTGCCCCCTGGCAGCTTTAGACTCTCATTACAACAGTCATGTCTTTTTATTGTCACAAAACAACTTGGGTTTTGCTTGTATCTGACTCAAGCTAAAATGTCTGTCTGTCTATCTATCTATCTATCTATCTATCTATCTATCTATCTATCTATCTATCTATCTATCTCTCTCTCTCTCTCTCTCTCTCTCTCTCTCTCTCTCTATATATATATATATATATATATATATATATATATATATATATATATATATATATATATATATATATATATATATATATATATATAGAATTTGAACAAAACACAATATACATTCAAAGAAACATTAATTGGCTTTTGTTATTTTATATGCAGTATACCGTGTTTATTTGATCCCACTAATATGCTGTATTGAGTTCAACATTACCTTAACAATTTGCCTTTACAGCAATTTTGTGCATCTAATTGGTGTAAAAGCATTATTTTTAAAATTCTACATTTGTAGAATTCTGAGCAGTTATTCTGAGCAATTTGTATTTTATGCTTTAATTAATGTGAATAATTATGCTCTTTAATGATCATATTGTCCCCTTACAAGGTGCGAATAGTGCTCCTTTGCTCCCAATTTAAAACACATTTCCCCTACACAAATGTAATTATAGTGAGCCTTATGTTTTCACATCGGATACAAATCACGTTTAATTCAAATTTGACATTTAACCAAACCTTTTGGACAACAGCACATTTTATTTAATTTACACCAAACACTTTTCCTCCACATTTTCAAAATGTACATCTCACTTTGCTCCACTTGTGAAGAATTTCTGATTGAGCTGATCCTGTTTTGATGTTAAAGGTTTCTCCTTTTGAGGTCGTATGTGGCAGCGTCTTCTGCGTGAAAAAATGAATGTGAGGCTTTGCAAAGCACTTTAGGCACCAATGGTGTAGATAAAATATATGAGCATATTTCATTTGCTAATTATTATAATACTTGGCATATCCTAATCATTAAATGTAGGCAATACTGTATGTACAGCAATTGTTGGTCTTATTGATAAAAATGGAATCTTTTGTCATTTGCCTTTGTTGTTGCTAATAAGGCAGAAAAGAGGAAGAAAAAACTAGGCTTTTCTAAAGGATTCTTTCATGTAGGTTTACTATTGTAAGATGAATGCAATGAATTTCTCACAGTCTGTGAAGTGTTTCGAAGGATGTATTCTACCGTTTAACTTTGTGAGTCAATGCCAGAGGGTTTGAATTCTTCAAGGTAACTGTTGATCCTTGTGATTTTAACTTGACTTCATTATTCAGCCAGTTTCTTCTTTGCAAAGCATTCATTCTTTCAACGTGCAATGAATTGATTTCATTTGTAAATGTGACCTTTCATTTATTGTATGAACACACTTAATGTGATTTGGGTTCAGTTCTGCGTAATGGCACGTGACTGCTTCGATGTTAAGTTTATGTATCACCTGTTAAGCAATCAAAACGGACCATTTGAATTTAGGCCCGCTGTATATTTATATTGTGACGGACAGTAGCCTAGTGGTCTAGGCATTTATTCACTTGCATGCCTGTCATTGTTTGTCATTTGGTGAAAGATGAAGGTGAGGCCATGGCCCAAATGAATGCTTGGGTCATTCCTAAGGTCATGCCCATCAGCACTGAGTCAAACAGTGGGAGAATGAATTAGTGACCCGCCAGTAAAAGGCCACAGTTTCAATCTCATTGGCTGGCTGCTGTTTCCTCTCAAATGATTGCCTCTCACATAAAAAAAAAAAAAAGTGCTTGATGAAAAAGTGCTTGTTCCTTGTTTTATGGAGTTTGTAATTGTATCACGTGTTTGTAATCTGCACACTGCAAACAATCAAATAAATGGAATTCAACTTCTAAATATATCAGTAAAGCTCTTCTCTAGTTGGTCATGAAGTGAAATTCCTTAACATAAATAATGCATAAAGTAAACCATCCATGAATTTCAGTGCAAAGTGGAGGTCCAACTTGGACTGGACGCCAGGAATCACAGGACCAGTGTAACCCAATGGATAATACGGTTTGTCGATCAACCTGAAATGCATTTTGAAGGAAACAAAGGAACGCAGATAAAAGTGCAGACAATCAAACACAAATGGTAAATATATTTGATTTATGATTGTGTCAAAAGCCAGATAAAAGCCAAAGTGATGATGTCTCAATGTATTCACTGTTTTCCTCGGTTCGAAATCTGGGTCCGTCTAATTTAACAAAGCCATCATTCACTTTTTGTGAATAGCAACAGGCAGATACACATGGTAATTGTGTCTTCTGCCATCTACTTATAACTAATTTATTAGTAGTAAATCAATACACATTTCCAGGCTAATGAAACAACATTTTGTAAAAAAATATATTTAAAGTTATTAGTGGCAAACCTGATGATCTCTCACAGGACAGTTGACATTTGGCAATACCAAAGATGGGACTAACTGCACGAAATTGTTGTAAAATTGCCAGTTTACATGAACTTGTAAATGGGAAACGACCGCATCTGTGTGGTCAAAAAGAGAAAAGGTGGGTGGATAAATGGTAGAAAAAGAGAGGGGGAGGACAGACAAGACAGGTGGTGTCAACCAGCAGTGGACACTGTGCGCGTGTGAGTGTTTTAAGTGTGTGTAAGCGCTTTACTTTATTATATAACAGAAAGAAAGAAAGAAAGAAAGAAAGAAAGAAAGAAAGAAAGAAAGAAAGAAAGAAAGAAAGAAAGAAAGAAAGAAAGAAAGAAAGAAAGAAAGAAAGAAAGAAAGAAAGAAAGAAAGAAAGAAAGAAAGAAAGAAAGAAAAGGTTTGCAGGTTTAGGCCACTAAGGGGCGGTATGAGCATATGATTGCTGGGTGTATTCATGGGTGAAATGTCTGAGTCCAAATTTGTTTCACGTCAACAATAATGTTGCCGGTTCCAATCTTAAATGCAATATGGGTAATCTACAATTACATGTTGAACTGAATTAATAATATAATAAAATTTCCAATTAGAACAAAATTGGGGTAGTATAGAAAAGAATACATATATTGTCATTGCACATAGGTTAACTACGAAATTGGGATCACTGCTCCGATTGGTGGATATTAATAACGTGAACAATAAATAGAATGCAGACTACATTAGCTGAGGACAAGTTAAGGGTGCAACCCGCCTGCAACCCGCCTGCTGCCCAAAGACAGTTATTTGGCAAACGTACCAGCAAGCCCGAGATGCCGAGGACAAGCGGTTAAAGGGGGGAGGGGGTCGTATATAGCAATAAAACTAGACAGAGGTGTCCAAATCACATGTTTTGCATCACGGTTAAAGCCAGGCTCACCAGATTTTGAGATAGTGCCAATCTGATTCCTTGGCAATGATTTCAGAGAAAGAAAAATAAAATGTGCAGAGAAAAAAATTCATTCTTTTTTTTTTTTTTGGGGGGGGGGGGGGGGGGGGGGGTGTTAAGAGTTTGGTATTTTATGGGTGCCAAAACAAAGAAAATAGATTTTTGGGCATCTCCAAATTTGGATGTGACAAAATCCAAGAAGAAATAAAGAAAACTTGATTCAGATCATAATGGAGGTCCTTGAGCAATATTTGAAGAGGATCTGTCTGACATTTGCGTGTCCTCCCTGCAGCTGCTGAGCGGCTCTCTGAGTGATGAAGAGATTAAACCGTTATCAGGTAAATGAGTTTGACCCACGCTTTGTTGATCACCAGCCAAAATGGCGTCTGCCGGTCTCGTCTGTGTTCCAGCCACCCTACTCTTCACCATAAGTGACTTGTGAGATTAGAACGAGTATGTGTAACGCATTTCTTCCTGGCTCCATCGAGGCCACATGGAAAAATGTAAATATGAAGCAAACACTTGTCTATTCAACATATGGTCAACTGGAATGGTATTTCATACTTAGTCTCCAAGCACGAAGGCTGTTTTAAAATTAAATAAATACATAAAATCAATAAACACCAGTAAACATAAATACTAAACGTATAAGTACTTTATTCACTCATTTGAAAGGAAACTTGATGAACATTGGTACTTAAAAATTGGTCCCTTAAAATGTTCCCTCATGAAAACTGCTGTAGTAATGTAATAAATTGCATAACCTCTTATTTTTTGGTCAGAATAATTTCACATCTCAGCCTGTTTATGTCATTGAGCGAAGGGGGATTGCGTGACTAAAAATCAATTGCCCAGCTTCAGACTGGATACAGTATTGGTTACAGTAATTTGTTTCCTTTCGTTTAAAAATGCCCAAATCTCTGGCGTTTCAGTCTCTCACCACTAATGATATTCTTCTAATTCTGAAGTCTTTCAAAAAAATCACACTTGTTGTTTTTGTGTTGAAAAAAAATTGCTTTAATAGCTTGGAAAAAAAAAATCAACATGTTTTCCTTTTATTTTACATGGACTAAATCAATAAATCTATATTAGTTTTTCTATGTTACCGTATTGTCAGTTTAGAATGAAGGAATGGAAATTAATAACCTAGCCAGAGCCAGATTGATAATGTGAATCCCTCTAAGGAGTACTCTACGTTAATATTAATCTGGGACTGCTTCGATGTGACCTGAAGGGGAAAGGCAGACCTTTCATTACAATACTTCCAGCTGATTGGTTGATGTGGTAACTTGTTCGAAAATAACTAGACTTTTGCTTTGTTCAATCACAGCAACAGATCCAAATATCCCCAACAGCATGCGCCATGTTTTGACCAGCTCAGTATTGTTGTCTCTATGATTGCTGTCAAGTCAAAGTGTTTATTATCATGTAGATGGACACATGGTGAAACTTTAATATTGATGTAAAATGCGTTGTTGGTATTTGAATCGATTGAATGGTGCACTGAAAAAAGCGTGTTCAGCAGACGCCAATAGACTTCGGTTGAAATGCAAAATGAATTCACGAACTCTCAAAAACTCTTACATATCAGAAAACAAATGCCGAAAAACTGAAACAAATTTACATTTCCGAAAAAGCATGACTAAAAGCCGAAACACATTTACAGTCCAGGAAAAACATTTACAAAAGCCAAAACAAATTACAATAAGGGTATGGACCATATTGCCGATCGAAAGGTGGAGCCCAGAAGTCGTGACATACAGTAATAGAGAGAGCGATGTTTTGAGCTCCTGGACAAAGGGAGAATTTTTCGCCTGGCTTGGTTCGCTGCAGATTCCCTGCGGGAATCTTCTGCTAAAGATTACAACACTCATTGACGTGTGTCACAAATACACCATTTGTGGGTGAGCGCCATTATCACAAAGATCAATTTTATGCTTTATGTTACATGTGGGATGAAAATACTGTAGTCATATATCAACACCGTTTGAACATGTCTGGGTTGGTATGATGCGTATTAACAATTCCGTATATGGTATTTCTGTGAAACTTTGTCATCTTTGTAGATAAAACGAAGAGGACGGCCAGAGAACACCGGAAGACTTTGGTGCCTTCTCCCCCCTTTGCAAAAGATTGTTCTTTGCCTTTTCACCGGTCTTTTTTATTGATAACTCTGACAAAGATGATGTTTTCATATTTGTACAGGTTCAAGTGGGAAACACAGGGAATGTGCATGTAAATTTTGGTGGTGATTGGTCATAGTTTTCAAACATTTAATGACACTTGTCTAAGCATAATCAGGGCTACTTAAACCCACATATTCTCCCCCACTTCGAGTGTACACCACACGGCCTGTGTGTTTTGTTTCTATTGTTGGGTGTTGTGGGTTGGTGTTCGGGTTTTTCTGTTTTGTTGTAACTTTCAAGTTGTGGGTTTTTGGTTCACGTGCCTTTTTCCTTGTCTCGTCTGTCCCCATTAGTGTGTTTTGCTTCCACCTGTTTGTGTCTACCTGCCCACTGTGTGTCAACCAATCAGCTTCCCTTGTTATTACTGTCCTGCTGTTGCATGTTATTTTATAAGCGTTGAGTCTATATAGTTTGTTTTCAGTTAGTTGTCGGGTCATTGTCTCTGTATGTTGATCTATGAGTTTTACTGCCTCCTTGCCGTAGTCCCATGGTCTGTTAGTTTCAAGTTTTATTTGTTACTTTCTATAATGTTTTGTTCTGTTTTTGAGCAAACTGAGCTCTCTGCTGCCCTATCGGTCCAGAACCTTGCGCGCATATCTCTTCATGCTGAGCCAGGGTGGTTTTACGAATTTTCAAGCATGCCAAGCCGCTAGGTGGCAGTAGTGTCGCCAGATTCTCTCCAATCAGAATAAAACCTCCGTCTGTTAAAGTCACAAGCGTTGGCGTCTTGAGAGAGATATAGAATAGAATGATGATATAAATCTCCGGGTTATGGTTGGTACACATAAATGCGGATCTGGAGAATTTGGCAACCTTTTTTTTTCATTGAAAACAAACAAATAAACAAACAAAAACCAGACCTGTAAAGCAAATAGGGTTAACCGGATTTATTTGCCATCCGTTTGCAAGCACCCTGGCTTCACATTGACTGTGTCCTAAATTTTGGTAGACTCAATGCAGGCAGCCCTTCGGCAGCAACAAGCTCTACTTGCCATGGCAGTCCATTTACAGTAGTTCTTAAGTAAAATCTTTTTTTTTTTATTAGCAAGATCATTCAGGAACAAAAAAGACGTTATAAACAATATTGAGAGAAAATTGCAACACATTACTGAGAGCTGCTGACTGTCCACTGCCCATTTTTGAGTCCTACAAGATGTTTTGTGTCCAGTGAAAAGAATAATTGAATAATCTTAATTAGAGGATGTGCAAAAAGCTGGATTTTCTCACAGCTAAACAAATATTCATTGTATTCACCTCCAATAAACTACAGGCTTATATTTGAGGTTTCCATGATGACAAATGCCTACTCATTAGAACTCACATCCCAGCTGACTAAAGTGGTTCCGACCGTGACCCAGGAAGAGAGCGTGCCTCACTTGTATCTAACTCAATAAACTTGAGGGGGAGCAGGTGTGCCAGCTGGCGGCTGCATAGCGGGATAGCACGAAGGCACCAATTGCCTCCTCAAAGCCCCTAGTTATACCATATTCATTTCCGTTTGCTTTTTAATAGGACATGCCAAAACTACCATTTTACTGTTTTGTCGGATCAGCAAGCAACAAAGGACAAATCTATGCCATACGTAGTTGTGAACAGACAATTCACAAAAGACTGCTGCTAGCTATGCCGCGCACCCAAATCTTAAACCAAAAGAGCTCTCAGACCTATCAATACATTGCAGGTTTGATAAGGAAGTCTTGATACCACAGTGACATGCCAAAGAACATGTGGCACAATTTGATGATTTGATCAGTGGGTAGATGTTCAATATCAGTAGCATTTACCTGTATGTATAGGATATGAAAACTGGCAGGGGGGCATCTTTCATTTTTTTTTGCTGGGCCGACAGTCGTCGGTGCCCCCGCCCCCTTTCTGTCATAGATGGCCCACCACTTAGCGAGTTCACGTTATAGTCAACGGAAGCAAGCAACACCACGGCACCTGGCAAAACAGTTAGCTCGTAAAAGGGGCGAGCTGGACCGACGGACATCTGTCGGAATATCTACACTCGTGATTAAAACGACGGAAGAAACACAGCCGTTCCGACATTTTTATTCCACCTTTTTTCTCGTTCCTGTCACTCGTCAGTCCATTGGCAAAACAGGTCTTCGTTGGTGACGAAGAGTCCAGAGAGCTTCACAAGCTTTCGGTTACACGCATGCTTCTTAAGTGTAAAGAAATGACATGCAAGTATAAGTTCTAAAAGCTTGAAAAGGATTTGTTGAGAATTATAAATCTTAGATCTGTGAAATGCAACAGACATATGGTTGCTCTGGTTGCTTGGGTAATGACCCTTTTCTCTTGATGAGCAAAGTGCCTTTTTGCACATGCCTTGTACCCTTTTACTCGTGGGAAAACATTGAGACCATGTGACAAAAAAAATGGGCAGTATGAATTATGCAAAGAGATCGAGGTGAAATTCGACGCCGATTAGAAATCCTCAGTGGTACTTGGAATCAGAAGATGAACTATGCAAAAAAAAGGAATATATGAAAACGCTGTGAAGAGCTTTAGCCTGATGAATAGGAGCCACCAGAGTCTTCAAGTATGGTAAATAAAAAAGAATGGAAGCAAGCTGGATGAGAAATACTCAGCCTTTAGGAAGTAATTCAAAACTGGGCATCACAACAAGAACAGTGATGGAAAGGCAATTAGGATCCTCAGTTCAACAGAATCCTAAACATTGTCAAAAATTCATTGAATACGAGGTGATGGATGATTTCCTTTTTCATTCTTCCAATTATAGCAATGAACATCAGCATACACGCCAGTAACGGCCATGGTTGATAATAATGTCGAAAGACCCTCTTTTTGGCATTATTTGGTATACAGTAGTAACTCCATGCAGTTGCAGTTTCTGCCACTAAAACACGTGTTGCTTCAGCAATGCTGTTGCAAAGCTATCAACTGTTGAATTGTCAATAACAGCAGCAATAATTTTAATAAGCAGGTTGGTTTCCAGTTGTCACTGCCTCATATGGTCGAACCCTCGTAAAGTTCACCACAAATGAAGCACACTCCAACACAGTACACCTTTGAATTTTGATGCAATTGTAAGAAAAAAAAATACTTGCAATCAGTAAATATGACAATAGCAAACATCAGTATTCTTGAGATCTGAGGAAAAAAATGGGAAAGAATATTTGTAAATTCACCGTCTGACGAGACTCACACAGACACACACATCCACACACACACAAAGAAGACCATTCTTTCAATACTCACTGTTTCACTCAAGACACCCAAGGGAAACAGTTGCAATGTGACTAGAGATGAGACTTTGAGTACCCAAGGTAGAAAAGTGCTATATAAGTGAAAGTCAATTTACCATTTACAAGGACTGGAAATCTATGCACCAATGTGAATGAAGAAAATTGAGTGTCGTAAGAGAACTTAGTGTTCTCTCAAGGACTAAAAGACGCTTCATTAAAAACAAATAATAATAAATGAATAAATAAATAAAAACAGTCCGTGCAAAATAAGCAACAAATAATTGAACGACTAATTCATTAGCATTACATTACCTCTGTTTTGTATTCAAATTTTCAACATATTTCACTAAAATGTACATTACATAAACTGGAATAACAATTACAAAGCACATTTAAGTTAACTTTAAGTGTAAGTACAAACGTTCAGCATGACAAAAAAAAATGGTGGACTGACAATGACATGGGGGGGGGCTCACCGATTACTGACAAATGCCCACCTCTGCTTATTTATATACAAGTAGTAGATGAACAAAAATCATCTTTGTGTTTGTTGCTTGTGAAACTATTTCCCAGTTTGTAGGCTACTCCTTGGTTGATGGAGGATGATGACCAGCTGGATTGTGCCATAATGACTAACATTATAAAGGAGACATTATGTCATAACCCCGGCACAAACTATTTGTGTGTTTTCATGAATAAATAAAATAATAAATGCCCATGACAAAATACTCTAGGGATTTCACACTCATCTCAAAGTTGTTCAAATTGGAAGAGGTGCTCACACCTTGAAAAAAGGACTAGCATTTTGCATAGGAAACAGCCAGACCTATGTACCTATCACTCACTCTGTTGTCATTCCACTCTGCACTTGGCAGCTTCTCCAAGGACACAGAAGGGTTCACGGTGTTGTATTGTGGGTCAGAGTGCAGCCAGTCAGAGGCTAATATGTTCTGACAGAACCAAAATTGAGTCCACTGGTGTTTTATTGCTCAATGTTGCAGGCACTCCTTCACCCTACTCCTACACCCACTCCTTCAATATCCATTTTTTTTTAACTAAAGATGTGACTTTTGACTCATCAGAATACTTTGAAAGTATGTATTATAAATATGTACCTATATTTATTCATCACGTACATGTTGAGCACTACTATATTCACACCATTTTACTGGTGTCTTCAAAAAGAGACCCCGCAATGTTTATTCACCAGCCATATACTATTTAGACATAACAGTAGCGGTATAGGTCATGTGGTAAAGTGAAGGTTGTGCATTTCCCTTGATAAACTTGTAAAAGTTACTATAATCCTCTCCTTGACCAATGTACTTTGAATTTCTGACTGAAAAACACTTTAATGTGTTTTCCAAGGAAAACTCTATAACTCTATAACGCTATATTTTAAGTGTTCCATAAACAATGAGTTACAGAATATGATCAACCGTCCACTTACGTCTGGCAGTTTTTAAGGTAACTGCCGTCAAGCCAGACGAGAACAATGTATGCTTCCTTGAATAAAGGGTCACTCTTCGTCTCAAAGGATCTCAGTGTGGCCTTTGATACAGTAAATCATAATATATTGTTGAAAAGACTGGAAACTTGCAGAGGACGAAAAGGATTAGTCCTAACAGAACATTCTTCAGAACTCTTCTGTTGGCTATTCTGGCAATGCAGAGTGCACGCACTTACACTATCTCAGAGATAACACCATATATTTTGTTTTCTGCTATAGTTTAAGTGCAAAACGGCTGCCAAATCCCAGCACTTTCAGCTCACGGACCCCTGTGGTATATTGCAAAATATGAGACTCTCTCTGGGAGTATAAACTATATGGACAGCTTGGGTGACAACTATGGACCATTTGTTAAAAAAAAAAAAAAAGGCAGACATGTCGAAAAAGAGTTCTTAAGACACTTTCATAAGATTTGCTCTCCACCTTATTCCCGACGACTCTCATGGGGAAACAATATTGTGTACGACTTCCGGTTTTCAACCTCCAGTAGTCAATTTCTTTTGGTTACAAGAGGTTTGGTTTCGTTTCAAGATGAGGCTGACAGGCACGGGATTTTCTTTATTACAAAAGGTATACATCAATCTTCAGATGCTTTTGAAGCACGCATAACAACAAAGTGTTGCTTTTGATGTGCCGTTCATGTGGCTTTTGTGTTTGATTCCGGATTCTTTTGGATAATATCAGTGCCCCTCTCAGTTCACAACAAGGAATAGAGTGGCTCTCAACATTGACCGGATTCACAGATGTTTTTGTATCGCTGTGTATCACTGTGCATGTTGTAAGCATCAATCAATGTGGAAAGATGGATGTCATGATGAGTGGTCCTAGTACACCCACTTTGTGCAGCATGAGCGTGCTTCACTGTGAGGGTTGTTGGTGGTTCGTACAGCACTGCAGCTGACGCAATGTAATTGCTTGTTTGACTCACCTTTCAAAATGGGTTTCACACACACATATTTGTGTCAGCACAAAACCAATATATATAGTATGAGAAGGTTTACATCTTAACTTTGAACTCTAGGAATATTACATGTGTACTGATTGATAACGCTGACATAGATGATGTTTTCATATTTGTACAGGTTCAAGTGGAAAACACAGGGAACGTGCATGTCCAATGATCAATTCTTCCATTTTTGTGCAGCATGGCCTTATTAAGGGTGCGGGTGAGCTGGAAACTATAGCCTAGATGAATTCAGCCAAAGACTCACATTCACACCTTTGTTAAATATAAATAGAAACTATCTTGAATGAACCTGACCTAGCATACATACGGTTGGTGTTCGAGTGGACTCTAGAGCAGAGGTGTCAAACTTATTTTTGTCATGGGCCACATCATTAAGGTTTAGCTCGGAAAGTCGTCGTGACTATGAACCAAAAATAAATGATGCTGCGGGCTGGATCAGCCTGCTGGCCTTGAGTTTGACATGTGTGGTCGAAAATAAAAGTTTTGAAGCGTTGCTCCAATGTAATTTACCCAGTGTCCCTCAATTTCTCAGGGGGATGCAGTTTTGCCAAATTTTCCTCCGAGGAAATTTAGTTCAAGGTCTCTAAAATGTGCTCATACTTACTTGACATTTGCGGCACACAATGTAGACATCGACTCAATGAATTACAGCGTTCCAAGTCAATTGAAACACTCGCTAAATAAGGACTGATTTGAAGTCTGGTTGGATAAGAGCCGTTATGCAGTAGTACACCCGACACATTAGGTCCACAACTATGGAGTGTTATTGAGTGTGGTAGATTTATTTTTTTTAAGATCACTTGGAGAGATGTGGAGGCAATAGAAGAGTACGTCCGTGACAAAAATGAGGAGGAGAACCGGAGGATGGAGATGAGACAGGATGACGGGGTGAACGGAGCAGAAAGAGGGCAAAAAGAGGATGCCAAGATGAGGGGAAGAAGACAGATGCATCAAGAGGTGTGACAGGAGGAGTTTAGTGGAGAGTAACAGCTGTATCAATTTAGGAGACGCATCATGAAAGAATGCGGGCTAGGAAGAAATCTCCCAAGCAGAAAACGAAGGAAAGGAAATGAACAAATGCAAATGAAGAGGTTATATGATGAGAGCTGTGGGAAATAAATTGAAGGAGTTGTATGAGATGGCGTTTGAGATGGCTGGGTGCATAGGGGGCACACTATAAAATAGTGCTTCTCAGCCGTCAAAAATCCTGAGAACTGAAAGTCGTGCCTTTAAGAATGGACACACATTATTTGTCAAAGCCTTGAAAACAGTGCACAGTTCATGTAATTCCTATTCATTCATCAATATTGCAGACCTCTTGAAAAGTCTTTATTTTGAGAGTATTGAGATGAAGGGTGGCAAGGAAAGTGAACAAAGCATCCTCTCTGTAAAGCTAGTTGATGTTGGATTTGTGTGAAAGAACATTTCTTCAGGCAATCCAAGTACAATAATCAGTGTTAGCAACATAAGTGAACCGTAAAATGTAATGACATAACTCAAAGGTCAGTTTCCTCACTGTGTTTGGTTTGAAACAAAAAAAAAAATCATTTTTAAGGCCACGCTTTATTCTGAGTAGCAAAGGTCAAAGCAGTGTTGGGCAGAGTGTAATGAAATCCAATTTAAACTGGACTTTGATTTAAAAGATGTGAGTACATCAACTTAAAATGAATCAAAACTGATGTTTTGAAATCCTTAAATTGTATTTGCACTGCTAATGCTGCGTTACTTCGTATGATAGTGAGCTAATATACTTTAAACAGTCAATGCAGCCAGTCGGTGAGTAGAGTTTGCTTTCTGCATGACTTTCCTTTCTCCATTCAACGATTTTCCTGTAAAAGATAGAACATTTTTTTTCAGTAAAAAAAAATAAAAATAAATAACAACAGTTATCTGCAACTGAGGCAATGCAAGATGGCTGCCGTCTCCCTTCAGCACGAGAGTCAATTAGCAATCCTGGTTATTATATACAGTGGGCCCCCGTTTGACAAAATTAATTCGTCCCGCGGTTGGGGTCGTAAGGCGACTTCACCGTATGGTGGGCAATCCAAACCTATGTTAAATAGCTAATACGTTTAGAACCCCAGGTAAAAACATCAAAATTGTACATACATATTAAAAATCGGTACCAAAATAGTATAGTAAGTGCTACGTATATATAATATACATGTAAACAATCAGAAAACATCATAAATAAAAAATATAGAAAGGATTTATTTACTTTTGAGTAGCTATCGCTATGCCCATATTCCCTAGTAAGGGTAGCCTTAGCCAGACTAGCTTCGCATTTCTTGATTATCTCCAGCATCGCCTCCACATAAATCATCTTCTTACTTCTCTCTTTAACGTCACCAGAAATCTTGGGACAATATGATTTTTTATCCAGCTGTGATTGATGGACAATTGGTTAGAAAATATTCTGTCTGCACATTCACAATTCCTGCTGCCCACGATAACAGCAATTATTAACAAATCCGTCTTACAAACGTAATATCTAAAGATGTAAAACTAACCACTGCTGTTCTTCTCATGTTTGATAAACATTGGCATGTGCTGAAGCATTCCATTTTTTTGTTCATTCCCTCCAGTATTTTGCATTTTAGAATGTTGCCCCTTTGGTAATTGCAACCCTGTATGCAGCCAGTTATTAAGTAAGCACCCACATCTGTTTGTGCCCATTTTTGTCAATGTTTATCCTGCGTAAATCAAATGACAGGACTAAAAAACAAAACAACAAACTGTTATGTGCAGAGACAATTGTTTATACTCCGCATAACACTGCGAAGCAAAGCAGTGGCATTATCCATAAAAATGTTCCTGTCTCACTATCCACACGACAAGAAAGTACAGTCCCATCCCAAAACGTAATTATGAATGCATTTCACCATTTACATTCACAAATTGGTTTGACCTTTCCTGTAAGAGACTGTGGATATAACGTGTGTTCAGTGTGTTTGTGTATGTGCGAGTGCGTGTGCGCACACGTGTGCATGTGCGGCCGTGCGTCTGTGTCTGTAGGGGGAACTGTGCATGCAAGAATAAGTAAATGTCGTGCGTATCGGAAGACCTTCCTTTCTGTCACCACTTAGGTGACAAGAAGTGACACGCACATGCTCGGTTGTCCAATTGTTCGCCAAAACGGGGCGACGGTGAGCGCGGTCTTGCCCTCCAGGGCAATGTTTTGACAAGGGAGGATGAGCCAGCTAACCAGTGCATGCCGACAGGCTCTGTTGACAGATGCACACGAGTGTCAACCACTTCCTGGAAAACTTTCACTCCCAACTTCCTTTGAATTACATTGAGTTGATATGCTGTATTGAAAAAATGGCTGCGTGTGTGTTTTCATGTTTGAAAATGTAAACAAGAAAGTCAAGTGTCTAATCAATAGTCCTTGTTTGCGAATGGACATCCATAGTCTGCAATACTGCCCAAGGGCACAGGGGAGGAACCTACTCCAGCAGACTTTGGGTTAGGATGGGATGGATGACCGATCACCTGTCAATCACAGGACTAACTCATATCGAGATACACGATGTTTACATGGAACAATTAAATCTTTGGCCTACAGCCATGTATGTGTCGTCATGAAAAACAATGACTATTTTAGTCTTCTCAAAGCTGTTAATGTACATGTTTTACTACACATTGAACAACCTATGGTATGAGACTAGATCAATCTCAAAGATAATTTAGTTTTTAAAGGGGGGTAAAGTCAAAAACTTCATTTACGATAAAACGTTCTATACCTCCCCACTAGTCAAAAATGGGATTCTCTTTCAAATTGGGTATATGGAATATTAATAAAGCAGCAACAGCCACCCGTTCTTGTCTATTTGGTATTTCGGGGGGGCAGCCATTTTGCCATTTGTTGTTGACCAAAAATGATATTTCATTGGTAGTTTTTCCAATGAAAGCTTACATGTTTTCTGAGTTTGGTCATGTGAAGCTCACAAGCTGGGACAGAACTGAGGGTGTTATATACTTTTTAAACATTCGCATGGTGGTCACATGTTGTTTAAGACAGGCTTATTTTATTTACCATCACAACAGACTGTTACGCTTGACAAATTTTAAACGCTCACCTCTCATGTCGCGCTCAATTAGACTCCCTGAATATTTTTACCTTCATCTCTGTGGGCCATGTTTAGAAAACAAATATGAATTTGAATGGTGGCATTTGCTAATTAGGTCACCCTCGGGAGCAGCAAGGAGTCTTGTGGAGGTGTGATGATAGGGCGTTTGAGATACGCATAGAGAAATCGGATCTTATCTTTAGCGCTAAGGAAAATTACACACCACACAAGTGTTATTCCATCCGTTCCTTTTTTTTAGTTGCTCATCCTCACTCGAGTCGTTGGCTCGTTGGTGCTGATCCCAGCTGCCCACGCGATGTATGCATGTATTGCTCAAAAATGAGGGAAGTGGAACACTTTAGGTAGTTCAAACAGATTTCAAGCCAACGACTTTGTACTCGTTGGACTAAATTGCTGTGCCAACTGAGTTGTGGCTGCACTGTGCTGGAAAGGAAACAAACAAACAATCACAAATTACACAATGAATGAATGAATGTACACTATGTATGTACGTATGTATGTGTGTATGCGTGTATGTGTGTATGTTAGTGTGTAGGTGTGTCGTCGCGTGTGTCTTTATGCAGCCTTTGTATTTTACTGCTAATTTCAGTGAGAGGTGCTGGGTCACATGACCAAGCATGCAGTAAATTGTGCTCCGGTGTCTTGCTGTTTTCTGTGCAGTATGTCGACCTGAATATCGAATGAGGGCAATTGAAAGTAAACACGCACACACACGCGCACACACTCTGGGTGAATGACAAGCAGTAAAAATGCATGTGTGCTGCCCAGTAATTCACATTGATGGATGAGTAATCAACTAATGATGCTAGAGCGGAAACGCAATCGTACCAAAAGGGAACACAAAGCAAGAAAGATGTAAGGAGTCCGGGTAAAAAGAACAGAAGATGATCGTACAAGCGATACATGTTTGATACATTTTCAACAACTTTGTCTCTTGTTCAGCACCTTGTGTCTGGTTATTATTCTATATCATGTTTAGGGTTTTCTGTAACTGTAATTGCATACATTTTTTTTATTGCAACTGAATTACTTTAACTAATTATGATGATTATTATATATAAAATAATACACCATCATAATAATGTACATAAATTCCATTACCACAAAAGCCTACTCTTCAACACCCTGAATACTATAGTTTACAGGCCACAGTTTTTATACATTTTATCATGTTGTATCAACAATAAAAAAACAAAAAAAATCAATGTTGCAATGGATGATTCCATACAGCGATACACATGAAATATTTCACGAAAGTACGCTTTTCAGGCTTCATGAGACCACGATTGATTTACTTTTCTACATTACCGTAGATGAACATGTGAATGGATTTTTGGATAAACTGTTCATTTTGAGGAACAGAATCTACATTTATGTATATGTGGTTTAATATCAGATTGTAATAGAGACATTTGTTTAATAACACTCAATAACAAAACCTAATTTTGTGAAGTGTCTGCTGTGCTGTAAAATCGCTATTTTATTTTGCTGAACCGCAAATGTGTTTATCACTGATAGCATAATTAAGAATACAAGACTTAATTTAAAAATCTGGACACGGAATGATTTAGACAAACAACACTGCTTCCTTGATTGAGTCTGCCTTAATTATTAAAGTAATAATTACTTGCAGTGGATTTTCCTCAATCTCATAAATGTTTAAAGTATCATGTTCCATTAAGGCTACCCTTATGAAGGATTTATGAAATGGTTATTAATAATGATGTCAATACCTGATTAAAATGTGTTAGGGTGCTGCAGCAGATAGAAAAAATAAAACTGACCTACTGCTGCCCAAGTGGTTACTTCTATGTCCATTAAAAGTAATAGTATCTCATGAATTGTTGATAATAAGCACTGCAGCAGCAACAGCCTCAACAAGCTAACATATCATTTATGATGGCTCCAAATATGTTATATAGTTGATTGATTCATTAATAATCTATTCTTAAACGATTTACAAAACAAACATTTCACACGTTATCGATGCTGAAAAGTCCCATAAAAAAAGTGTCAACTAGCCATAGACATGAACTGGTACACAATTTCTTCCTGGCTGCTACCAGAGAAGGGCTAGTTAACAGTATTGCTTGTTGTTTTTTCATCATAGTTACTATCGTTTGCCCAGAATAGGTGTGTCGCACGCCGTCTCACCAAACTGCTCGGTATAGCCTCTCTAAATCCAACTCTGTTAATCATTCATGGTCGGCATTGTGTTTAACCCCTGTGCAGTATCATGTCCAATCCTTTGATCTTTACATCAAAAGCATTTGATTTCAAAGGAAAAGCATTAAAAGAAGACACTCGGGAGATGGAATTTTACCTAGATGATGATAACATGTAAAAGTTCACCATACCATGACCACTTTTAGTTATCACACTACCAGGAGTGTGCCATTCCTTTGCTAAAATACACAGAGAATAATGTGGAACATAATGACCCAAAAGTTCTACATTAAACACTGCACAAGGGTTTAACATTTTGTATTTTTCTTTTTTTCTCCCACTTTGTGATGAAAAATATATATATATATATTTCCACTGTTCTTGTGTATGTGTTCGTATGTGTGTGTATGTGCCTAATGACGGCGGACGACGACACTCCTTGGCGCTGTGATGGAAATGACTGAAATGTCTGTCACATTCAAACAGTCACAACAACAAATTGATGTTCTTGGTCTGAGTCAATCTAAATTTGTCCCTTGCTTTTAGCCTTGATGACGTGCAAACTCACACTGACGCAAACAACACAACAAAAGAAAATATCAAAAAGTGCAAGAAATGTTAGCGAAATTTGTCATAATATACAATGAATGACACACCAGATGGTTTGTTTGACAAATGCTTCCAGCCCAGAGCTGAAAAAAAAAAAAGCCAGGCACTTTCAAAACCACCCAGAAGCTGATTTTGCTTTGTTGTCATTGCCATCGTTCTCTATTTCGAAGCCGGCTTGCATCTAATCTGTGTTTAATATACTACACCATTCATGTAATTTTATCAAACTAAGAAAACAAACAAAATAATATTCCATATGTTTCATTTGATTTTGCTTCTTTTTTCTAATCTGTTGTGTACTTTTTTTTTGTACCTCATTCTTCTGAAACACTAGACCAGGGGTGTCAAACTCATTTTTATCGTGGGCCACATTTTAGTTATAGTTTCTGTATGAGGGCCGAAATGACAGTGAAGTCAAATCAATGTTAAAGTTTGTCACGCACGTAGTTTTAAAGGTAAAAACTGTTCGAAGGAGAGATTGGGACGAAAAAATGCTTGTTGTGTCCTCAAAAACCGTTTTAAAGTTGAAGATAAATGTAATGTTTTAGTTAATCTTCAAGTCATAATTGGTATTTTGCAGGTCACATAAAATGATGTGGCAGGCCGGATTTGCCCCCCCCCCCCCCCCCCCCCCCCCCCCCCCCGGCCTTGAGTTTGACAACTGAGGTTGACAGCAAACCAAATTGTGGTTTGCTGGAAAGCACAGGTGTTGAAGCACAAGTTGAAGACATTTTGCAAGTTTGTAACTAGAAATTTGAAGAGAAATCATTATGTCCCAGGCCACAAAATATGAAGTGGGGCCGGATCTGGCCCCCGGGCCTTGAGTTTGACACGGTGCTCTAGTCTTTTCCCTTTGGGTATAAAAAAAAAAAAAAAAAATGCACGTGGCTGGTGACATTGAGTTTTGGCTCACCTCACCAAGAGTCACTTAAGATTAGTTTCTCAGTCTGTTAGGAGCAACATTTTACTCATGTTCAGGGCTGGACTGTCGTTGTAATCCTTTTTTGTGAGGAAATTGGGGAGGACATTTAATGCTTGTGTGTGCATTTGTGTACCTTTGTTGAAGCTGTGCACTTAATCACAGCTGCAGGAGGGTTCCAGCAGGCAGGTTTGAGCGGCCTTCCTTCTGCTCGAGACAAAACAATAACAAGACAGTTCTTCTCTCACAGCATACCACCAACATACCAAAGCAGTTATATTTTGTAGCAAATTCATAGTTACACTAAAAATTATATTCCTAACCACAATCATTCACACAGCAAAGCATTTCTTCATTGCGAGCAGTTATATTTTGTAGAAAATGTATAATCACTCGATTTACAATTATTCTAACAAATGGACACCTCTTTCTACCTGCAGTTGAGTAAATAAAAGCCACTGACCACTCTGGGAAAATACAGTATTGTAAATAGTCCCACAGATGGACTAGTTCTTACCATAATTAGAATTTGAAAAATTGGACCGATTCACCAGCTGAGGCTCACTCAGGTACATTCTTATAATTTTTCATCAGTTTCCATTATAGGAGTATGAATGAGTATTTTTTTTTTCCTTTTAATAGAGGTTTAAACCTTTTCCAATTAGTCCAAGACAAATGAGACAAAGTGTAGTGCTTTACCCCGACTGCCAATCTCGCTAATACTGATCATTGTCTCTGGTTGTTGCCATAGCAACACACTACCCCCATGAGACAATGGCAGTTAGTACTAAATTGACAACACTCACAGAGGGCTTCGGCAGTACCACTCTTATTTGATGTTGTTGCTCTTCTTCCTTTGAAAGAAAAAAAGAACCTAACCTGACACCAGTGGGGTGCTTGACAAATCCATGTAGGACAAAATTGAGAGATGTCGTTTGCAAAAGCGTTGTGTCGCAAGTCACATGATCCATTGAGGGAAATGAGAACTTTCGTCACCTTGTACATCTTGTAAAATA
Organism: Hippichthys cyanospilos; assembly: GCF_059441005.1. Taxonomy (NCBI): domain Eukaryota; kingdom Metazoa; phylum Chordata; class Actinopteri; order Syngnathiformes; family Syngnathidae; genus Hippichthys; species Hippichthys cyanospilos. The sequence continues at coordinate 17,007,199 of NC_142370.1, forward strand.
AATGTATGAAAAATATTCTCATTGATGATGTGTGTATATTCCATGGTCTGTGGTTTTCATTTGCATGTCTAAAGGTTCTTTGCTGAGAAGACAAAATAATCCAAGGCACCAACATCAGGAAGTCGATAGCCATTTGTCTGCAATCTGGGGGTGTCAGCTGACATCACAAATGGGTGTGTGAGCGTGCATGAAAAGTCATTGCACATTTATGGGGTATCTAACGTGGGAGCTAGTTTATCACCTCCTGTGTGAGCTTCCATTTATATGTCTCCAGTTTTGTTTTGATGTCACAAAAGCCTTCACGGAGAACTCTAAAATGGGACTCAAAGCAACACTCTTTTTTTTAAAATACTCTAACATCCAAACACATCTCATGCTAACGTTCCCTGCTGTCCTCCTTCACGAGACCAACTACAATGTAGGTCATAATTCATCAAATATCAAATATCTAAATCCAAGCGTGCCTGCTATTGTTGTTACGTACTGATGGACTTGTTTTTGTTTGATTCTTTAAGGCTCCCGCATGTAAACTGTAAGCTAAAATCCAATCAAAGTTAAAAGCAAAACGGAGTAAAGCGATTCCTCTAACTCATTGGAGCCAGAACTTGAGGAGGTGGCTACTTGCCATGAGGCCGATGAGATTAATTATTGACCAAACTTTCCTTTTCTAGTCTGACCAGATCCGCCACAAGATGTGAAAAAGCTTTTTGGTTCCAAACTGGAAACGTTCACAAAAATGAAAATTCCTGGCTCTATTTAAAGGAGCAGTGTGTAGAATTGAGTCCCATCTAGTTTGAAATAAAGAAAAGGCAACAAATTTGTAGCACACACACGAAACTGTATCTAGTGTCTCAGCGAGACAATACCGCAGGCCTACGTTGTTCTTCTGTGGACATCCGAAGAGAGACTGCAGCATGTCAGCTTCCTGTTAGCCTATAATGACCTACGTAAGACAATAAGCAACGACTAGACCTTCGATTAAACAAAACAAACAAACAAAATAAAACATGTAGGTATGTTGTTGTGATAGAACATATAATTTGTACATTGCTGAAAATTGTAGTGGGATTTTAAAACATATTCATTTTTAGTTCAACACGAAATGGCGCTGAATAGGTTTTGTCTTTGCCCTGCTTTTTTGGTGAGCGCCTAGAGAGAAAGCAGCGGAATCGTCTTTCAACATGGTCGATTTCCATGCAGCAAAAATGTGACATTAGAGACTCGGCTCACCATGGAAACACATCTGCTCGACTAAATGCAAATGAAGATAAAAGGTAAGTATGATCATAGGCAGAGGGAGGGCAACAATAATTAAAAACACAAATAAACTCTCAGTAATAGTTATGGAGTGTGTTAAAAATCGTAATTGTAATAATTTCGCAAAATACATACTGTAGATTACATCTGTAGAAGTACTGTACTGTACTGTACTGTAGAAGACACTCTTCTGGGCAGTAACTCTTGAGGCACTTCATGGTAAGGTATCACACATACTTTAAAAACAAAATGCATTTGCCTGCATTGGACTGCTAACTTGTGGTTTGGTTTGTCCTTGTTTTTTGGCAGAAGACTGCATGGCAAACGATAAACGATTGCGCTAAACGTTAGCCACATTAGGCTACAGTATGCCACAGTATACAAGGATAAAGGAAAAAAAAAACTGATACATGTTTACTCTAGCTTTTGATTTTGATTTTGATGAACAAAATGTACCAGTTTTTGAAGTAATTTCACCAGACACATATTTGGTGTGAAAAACCTGCATCTTCGGACTAAAAGTAATGTTTATTTAAAGGGGAAGCCATTTTTCCCCTCACAATTATAAATTCTATGCACCCACACTGGTCTAAGGACACGTTTATGGTTAACAATGCATTTGTGGAACACGAATTAAGGGGCGAAATACACACATTTCTTTCAGTGTCATGAGGCGGCCATTTTGTCTTGTTACTGACATATGCTGAAAATTACATCAATTGCAAATGTCCCATGACCAAACCCATGATGGTCATGACTGTGGGTAGCACAACTTCCTCACTGTAACACCAGGCGCCACAACAAAGTCCAACCACCAATTGCAGGACTCTAAGTCCAAAGTGGGAACCATTACACAATTGGACCACTTGTTGATAGGAATGTTGGGAGGGCTAAACATCCTTGGTTGAAGTGTTTTTCCAGTAAAATTAAATTGTGCTGTTTATCTCGCTATTTAGTCATGTCAAAGCCCTAAAAAACAACAACATCAAAAAAACTATCAAACAATCATTCTCGAGGGAACTGTGTTCGGCTTCCAAGGTTTAACCTTTTTCATCATTGTTGAACAAGTTCATTTGGGGAATACATCTGCATCTCAAGAATCCAAGATTGTGATCTGTTTCATCAGCTTGCCTCTCCTCCCACGTACATCTAATTAACTCACAGGTTGAAAACACAAAAGAAAAACACTATCAAGGAGAATTCAAGAGCTCTTTTTTGTGGATTTCTTTTGAGCACTATTCATTTCACCTACTGCACGGAAGTGGCTTGCCCTGCATTGATTGCCAAATACAACGCTGGATGTGGGAATGCATAAACTGAAATTCAAAGTGTCATGGTACTGTACATGGTACATGGAAATAGTAAACAAACGATGAAACTTGTCTTTGTTGAGCCTCTTCAATATGTTTATAGACAATGCGCTATTTGATTGACACTTCAGACATTAGATGACTAGACGTGAATAATTTTGTATCATATGTAATTTTGTATATAATGATTTAGTTTTGAGATTTAGTTTTGAATTCACTCACTATAAGGCATATTTGTGGAACTGCAGTCCTGAGGGGCCGGTATCCTGCATGTTTTCCGATTTTCTCTCCACAACACACCTGATTCAAATGGTTAGCTTATCAGCAAGCACTTGAGGAGCTTGAAAATGATCCTAATCATTTCAATCACACGTGTAGAGAAGGTTCCAAAACATGCAAAATACCGGCCCTGAGCACTTGAGTTCCACACCTGTGCTGTAAAGGTTTGTGTAAACACAGGAGGACAATTGGGAATTTTTAAATTAACTTAACATATTTTCTTTTGGACAATTGGAGTGAGTTAGATGAGACAATGACCGAAAGAAGATGAGGATTGAACCTGGGATCTTCTTAATGACAGAACTCAAGTGCTAAATCTTAATGGCTATGTTATAACAATGTTCGCTTGTGAAAAGAGCATCTTTACATCGCTACAGGGTGCTACAAAGCTCCCTCACACTTATGCCTTTTACTTTCTAATCCTTGCTCCTTGACACTATACTGGATTATGACCTCCTCACCTCCCTTCAGTAGTCACTAACACATCTTATGTGGACCTTATCTTGTCAAATCTCTCTTCCATTTTGATTTTTCTCTCTGTATCGATCTCTTTCTTGGTCATCTTTCTTTTGTATGGCCGAGGTTGGCATGTGTGAGTTTAGTCTGTGTGTATTCCCTCTTCAAGATATTGAGGGCGCATATGCAATTGTGTTTGTGAGTTTATGCAAATGGTGTGTGTATTTCCTTAGAAAAATGGCCTTCTCAATGTGTTTGCCGTAATTGCAGCTTTTTTTCTCGAGCGTTTTGTCACAAGGTTTTCATGCTGATACCCTGCAAGTTATGAGCTCAACAACAACAACCTTCCATGAATACATGTTGTTGTTCTTTGTACTGTTTTATTTATTTGTGTGTTTATTTTTACACGTTATTGGCCTATGAGTACTAATCCTCAACAACAACAACCTACCTGAATACATGTTGTTGTTCTTTGTACTGTTTTATTTATGTATTTGTTTATTTTTACATGTTATTGGCCTATGAGTTCTAATCCTGGTCTCACCCAGAACACAGAAGTGTGGAGTGTAAATAACAAATGCATCTGCATGCTGCTAACTTTATAGCGAAGTACAGTACCATCTTATTTTGCAGGTATTCTTGAACATTCATCCATCTACTACCTGTGGACGCTTATCCTCACTACGGTCGCTGGCTTGCTGGTGCCTATCCCAACTATAGAAGGCAGGGGACACTCTGGACTTGTTGCAGGGCACACAGAGACCAACAACCATTCACTCACCCAATCACTCCCAAGGACATTTTAGAGTGTCTAATATACCTGTCAAGCATAGTTTAGGAATGTAGAAGGAAGCTCGAGTGCCTGGATGGAACCCATGCGGGCTCGTGGAAAACCTGCAAACTCCACACAGGAAGGCTAGAGTGAGCTGGATTTGAACTCAGGTCTCTGAACTGTAAGGCAGACATGCTAAGCACTGCACTAACGTGCTGCCGCTTCTTGAACATAACTGACAATATTTATCTTAACGGCGGAAAAAAATGAACTTTTTGGTTTTAAGTATATTTTAAAGTGCATTTCAGAGTTCATTTTACATGAGTAGATATTTGGATTAACACTTTTACTTTTACTCATGTCCGTTTTACAAGGGTCGCTTTACTTGTACTCAAGTAAACAATGTATGTACTTTGCTGTTGAAATACCCACAGGGGATTAGTGACATGGTGACCCTGGACACTGGCTGGCCCGGTAGCCTCATTCTCATCTGTTTTATTGTCCCAGTTGTCTTTTGGGGTCTGTTGCATTGGAATCTTAAAATCGAAATTTGAAACTTGGAATCCATCCATCCATTCATCCATCCATCATTTTATCCGGAATCCAGTTGCAGGGACAGCAGCTCCAACAGGAAAGCCCTGACAACCCTCTCCCAGCCACTTTGTCCTCCTCCTCTGGCCAGCTGAGAGATATAGTCTCTCCAACGTGTCCTGGGTTGTTCCTGGGGTCTCCTCCTGAGGGACGTACCCCAAACACATCATCAATGAGGCATCCAAACCAGATGCCTGAGCCCCCTCAGCTTGCTCCTCCCAATGTGGAGGAGCTTCTCACCCTATCTCTTTTAAAAAGGACTATTGGAAAATATGTAAAAGCACAGAAAGATGGTCAAACTGTGTACTGTATATTAATGACCCAAGTTGCAGACTACCACAGACTAAATTGAGACACCTGAGAGACAGATGTGGCAAAGTGCGCACAGGATGGTAGATCGGTGAGTGTCCCTCTCAGTAATTACCCATTCCCTTTACCAATTCCCTCAAACAATGAGGGATATGAAGCTCAAACAAAGCCTGAGACCTGTTGCTAATTTGAGGAAGAAATCGCTTCCTCCAACAGGTCATTTTAAAAGCCCTACAGTAAGTGGCTTTTGTCTAACTTTTAAGAGTGTGTCAAACTGCAACACGAGTTGCATAACAAAGACAGACGATTGGTTGGGCGATACAAGAACACGGATATATAACCGCCTCAAAATCCATAGCTGCGGTATACGCCAGAGATGTTGTGACTAGGAATGGCGTCGAGCTCTGACCAGACAACCCTTTAAAAAAATAATTGTATGAATGGAGCATGAGCTGATGTCGCTCAGGTGTACTTGAAAGATTATCGCAATATCTTTCTAAGGGGAGTGTTGCTGCTGTAGGGCACTTAACAGAAGATTAAAAAGGGTTAATCAATTAATGAAGTATCTCACACTCAATGCCTTCTTGGTCGACACGTACTCTGATGAACACCTAGAGCGGTGGTTCGCAAAGGGGGTGCTAGTACCCGGTGGCCATGACTCTGGAATAGATAGCCCCCGTGTACACACGTATGCATTACTGGGCTACAGGGGCTATTTTCCAGAGGTTTTGAATGGCAATTAACCCCCATCAGCCATTAAAACGTGCCATTATTCGTGTTGCTGTCAAAACCAAAACATTCATATATAATAATTAAAAATAAATATCCACAAATTTTTATGAAGTCCAAATTACAAATTACAGTTCATTATAAGAAGAACATCATTGTATTTCTTTAATATTGATTTAATATGAATGAAATAAAATAACACAAACATATTAAAAATGAAACAATAGATAAGGCTTGCACTCACCAAAACAAACGGCGGTCACGATCAGTCAGTCTTTTCAATATTTCCCAATTTTTCTTGATTTCTTCATGCACTTTTTCTGTTGGCATTGAGATGTATCCGCTCGGGTGATCCCAAAAGTTTTGTAAAAGCACCGTAGCGCATTGAGGAGTTCCCTTTACCTTCGAACTGAGATGTACAATACCGTATAGCCACTCAGGTGCCCCAAGAAGTCATTAAAAGCAACATAGCGAGTATATTGAAGTAGAAATGTGAAAACTAATGTTTCTGATCTTGGGGTGGGCAAGCACATAGCTAAACGTGTTATTGCACTGGTAAATAAATGCACATCAAATCACACAGTTTGGGAACTCAGGGTAATTGGCAAGCAGAAATGGGTTATAATGTGATTTAAAATTGAGCTGTGATTGAATTGTTTGAATGAAAGGATTTCAACAGCTTAGCTCTTCATGCTCATTTGCATCTTTGTATTGAAATGGATTGAAGCGACTGATTTCTTTTTAAAAGATGTGTAATTTTCAGTGATTATGATGACTGAAAAAGCACTTTGTCACTTCACACTACAACACCGTCTCTGAATGTGCTTGCCAAACAGTTGGTGGTGTCTCATTTTAGAGTCTTCATGCTCATTTAGGATGTGTTGTTGGTGCGTTGCTAAGAACAGAGCAGAATCAAATCAGTTACATCCTCATCGGAATTGTTGAATCGCAGTAACGAGATTTGGATGGGAAGTTGGACAAAGAGTTTATTTTTACTTCTTTCTGGAGAAAATCCAAGACTGGAAACTGAAGCGTCCCAGGGTCGTTTCATATTTGTTGTTCTATTAATATATTTTCATGTCCAAATTGATATTCAGTATAGATATTGAGAATAGATAAAAGTAGGGCAGTAGCTCTACTTAGGAATGCCTCTATAATGAGACAGGAAACACCAGGGTTCACTCAACCTGTTAAAAGGAGAAGCCAAACTCTGATTGACTGCAGTCACACACATATCCGCCAAGTCTGATTGAGTGAGCCCACAGCTGGTCACCAAATCTCTCGATTTTTCCATCAAAAAAATATCTGGTCTTTCAAATCCTACCCCCGTAATGTAATCAGCGAATTGGGGTTGTTGAGGAGTTTAATGTACCAGATGAATTGTTTCGGTTGGTCTCATTGTGTGGCCCGGTCTCTGTTTGGCCAAGGCCCGGTACTGTTCCGCAGACTGGTGGTTGGGGACCACTGCCGTAAAGTACTTCTAATGCTGTTGACACCCCCTAATACAAAGATACAGTATGTTAGTCAAACAAGTGCTCCTGCTGCCCCAGAGGACATGTATGATTCTTGTTTTGGATCAATGGACTTGAGGTAAAAAGACAATTGACTGCAGTGTGTCTCTTTGGCTCAGCTTTATGGTGCATATTCCTCTCATGAATAATTCATACACACAAGCCGACAGAAGTCACTGCAGTATGATGCCCTGACTTGGCAAGGCTGGGGAGGCTTCTCGCAGCTGCGGTGGACCAATTAAGAGTTCTCCATGCTAACACAGTGGTCCTCCATTAACCTAATGAGCTGGAACCAGAACAATTCAATTCCCTAAAAAGTGATGCAGCTTTTTATTGACATTGCTTTTTGTGCAATTAACATTGACTTAGATTTGATATAAGCATCTTTTGTATACTGGACTGGACAAGAATATCACTGATATCGACCTTAAGCCTCGTGGCTACAAAAATCACTTTTTTCGGGAGACCCCAAAATTAGCAAGTTGGTTGATTTGCTAGCATTGAACCATGACTTCTACCAAGCAATTTTCAACACTTCAGATTGTTTAATGAGATGTTAAAATAACATCCATACATATAGATTGACCAATCATGTACTTTTTTTTTTTTTTTTTTTTTTAATAAATTGACCGAAATGTGACTCGTGAGGTTTTGGCTCAACACCAGCGATTATCTTCTATAATAATGACATTTTCAAACTGATATGCCATACAAACATTCATTATGTATTATCTTCTTCTCTTCTTACGCCCTTTGACAGTTTTTCATCAAGGCAACTCCTTCTTTTGGAATGTTCAAAGACTTATGTATAAAAAACATAAAAAGCCAAGAACAAAAGCTAATAATTTAATGCTTAGAAAACTAACCGTTGTCATGTTTCTGTTGTGGCTTCGGGTTGGGTTTTTTGTTTTGGGGATTTTGCTATTTTCAAGTTGTGGGTTTCTTTTTAGTGCTTGTGTCTTTTACCCAATTGGTTTCCCTCCCTCCCTTTCCTTAGCGTGATTTGTTTCCGCCTGTCTGTGTACCTGACCTTCTTGTGTCACCCAATCAACTTCTTCTGTCTTTTGTTCCTAATATTTACATTGTGTGATGGTTTCAGATTTATTTGAATTTGTACTGAATTTGTTTCCCTATAATTGTTGCCATTGACAAAACAAGACTTGATTAAACATTTTACGACACTCATAATGCAGAAAAAAAAGCAGCAGAAAATACAGAGACCAAATTAGGAGAACATAACTGTCACTGCCACACTATTTGGACTCTTTCAATGTGCCTATGGCCTTGTATTTATTGACTGTGTGGATCGAAGTAGAAGATGTCACTTTAAATTACAATGCGCTTAATCCTAGACCTTGGGTTTTTTGAAAATCTAGCCCCTCCAGAAAAAATGCAAAGGGTCAAATTTGGCTGTAATACAAGTGCATAGCCTCAAAATTGAACCCGCCTCAAGCTGGCGCCTGGTGAGACGGGCAAATAGCAGCCTGATTGCGAAGCTCAGCTTCAATCGGTGGGGGAAAAAAGCAGCGGCGCGTCCAAGGATGCAGCTGGATTCTGAATTGTGAATTGCTCAACTGCAGCAGCTGCTTGGAAAGCTTTAGTAGGAAAGGAACACCAATTTGTAGCTTATTACGGCCATTTGACTTATTACCTAAGCATGATCAAGCTCTTAGATGACCTCCATGTTTCCAAAAACACACAGTTAATTTGTTTTTCATTTTTCACGAGGAGACAATGTTATCTCTGCTGTAAATGTAAAAATGAATGTACTTGGATTCCTGAATTTTAAAGTTGGTTACACATTTGCAGGTAAAAATACTTTGGGCCCGACGGCTATGGAGTGTTGCTCATTTAACGATTCATATGAATATGACTCAAATTGTTTTGAGTTTGAATTGTTTTCACATGAACGACTCTAAATTGCATCGAGATAACGATGTAAGCTATGAAAGCTTACAACTGCAAGGTATTTTGAATACAGCTATCATTTAAACGACTGTGACTGTGAGAGACATGATTTTGCGTCTCTGCATGAATCTCTTCTTTGGATTTGTGGATATGATCCTTTGCATTCATGGACCTCCAAATTAAGATGATGTCACACTGAGCTACCAGGCAAAGTAAGTCGATCTGCGGGTCATCCGTGTCGCCATTACAGACCAATTTATAATTTATATGAATGATTTTCAAACAGTATATGGATTTGGAGTCACAGGGCATTAGCTTGTAACCTATAGAATTATCCTATGACGTTTCAACCTTTTGTAACAACTTTGGTTCCCTCCTCAGGTTTACTATCACCATCAGCTAATAGTTTGCAAATCCATATATTGTTTGAAAATCATTCATGCTAATTATAAATTGGTCCGTCACAATGTTTTTTTTGAGAGATTAACTGCCATGTAACCACAACAATAAATAAGTGAAAACACATAATATATAAAAGTCTTTGTTTTAATAAATGTGTAATTATTAATCCATGTACCAAGACCAAGGATTTTTCCAAATCAACTGCAGTGTTTGTTTTCTGCCAACAGAAACAAGGTTAACAAGGTTAATAGCTCTTTTTAGCTCTTTTAGAACCTTCTCAAAATGACACAATTTTCCAAGTAAGTGCAAAAAAAAAAGAAAAAGCTTCATTTGTGCATCACTACAGAAGTGCATACATTCGCCTTATCACTGAAGCCTGATACACCACTGAAAGCTCATTTAAGCACCATTTTCTGCTTGAGCAATGGCGGCTTGGATGACCCGTAGATCGACTTTATTTTCCTGGTATCTTGGCACAAATGTGTTAACGTTTCAACATCGAGACAGAATAGGGTGAATTTTGGCAATGTTGTGAAGGTGAAAGAACGCTGTTCTCGTTGGGTTCTTAAAATGTGTTTGAAAAAAGAGTTGAGTCGAATATCACGCCGAAGTTGTTAGCTGAGACACTTTGGGCAATAGTACAACTATCCAGATCCAAAGTGGTATTCTTAAACAATTGTTAATGGTGATCAGGGCTAATAATTTAACATCTCTGTTTTACTAGGATTGAGAAGCATAAAATTGGAAGACATCCATCGTTTAATCTCAGAAAGGCAGACCTCCATTACAGCATTTAAGCGGATTTGTTATTTCTAAAGACACATATAGTTGGGTATCATCAGCAAAGCAATGAAAACTCATTTTGCGTTTATGTGCATTATCACCAAGAGGGAGCATGTAGATCTTAAACGGTAAAGGACCAAGTACTGACTTCGGTGGGACACCACATGAAATGGTAAAAGATTCAGAGCTTGCATTGCCATGAAGATAAGATCTGAACCAAGAAAGTGCTGACCCCAAGATATCAACACATGATTGAAGCTGTTCTATAAGTATATGATGATCAATAGTGTCAAAAGCAGCACTAAGGTCAAGTAATAATTATATTGACGAGATGTTGGAATCCATGGCTAAGAGAAGATCATTTGTCACTTATTCAAGGGCCGTCTCAGTTGAGCAGTTGGCCCTAAATCCTGACTGAAGGAGATCAAATCTACTGTTATCAGCCATGTAATCGCTAAGCAGTTGTGCTTCAACTTTCTCGAGGATTTTCGCAATAAATGAAAAATGTGACTCTGATCTATAATTCGAGAGATTCTCAGGCTCGAGGGGAGGGTCGCTTAAGTAGTGGTTGAATGACAGCGGTCTTAAAAGCTTCTGGTGCTATGCCAGAAGAGAGCAACAAATTGATGAACAAATTGATCATCAAGACAGATGATTCTAAAATCAGAAGCAATTTTTTAATGAGGTTGCCTGGAAGAGGTCCAGTATGCAGGGTGTTGGCTTTGCTGCATTAACCAGGTGTGTAAGACACTCCAGGGACACTAAATCAAACTGGAACAGGGTTATCAAGCTTTTCACCAATCTAACATCAGCAATCAGAGTACCAGAGTGGGTAATTGGTGCTGTGTTCTTTATTTCATCCTTTATTAGCTGAATCTGTATATTTTATTTCATATATTTTGCAAATATATTATGAATCACAATCTCATGTTTAGACTAGGTAGTATGCATAGGTCATACGTATCATTCATTAGAACATATCAACTTGTTTTTTCCTCTGGAAGGGACATCTCTGCTTAATCACAATGCCCAAATGATCACAAGTCAAGAGTGAAGAAGCAACCATTCTATATTACACTATATATGTCCTGAGAAAATTAATAAAAGATTCAATGTCATATATAAAAATGCATATATTGCGTCACTATGCCTCTTTACCATAGGTAGGGTTTTGGTTGTACATGTAATTTTTGTGTCTTTGGTTCCACGTGGTGTGTGTGTTTTTTTTTGTTCAACCTTTTTGGAACATTGAGCTTCCGGTCTGTGTGGGGGCCAGTCATTGGATTATCCTGTGGTTCCGAGTTACGGGACGTAACAGTACGGGGACAACGGGAGAGCTGTTCGTACATCTGCATCGCAGTTCTAGGTTTGAGTCCCAGGTTGGGAATTGAAAAAGAAAGTAATGTCGAAGAAATGGAAGCAAAGGACAAGGAGGCAAGACAGAATGGAAGAAAGGAATCAAGGAGAGGAGAAATTTGAAGTCAGGTTTGTACAAAATCACGGCTATAATTTGACTCAGGCTGGTTCTTTTGAATTTAACAAATTGTAGTAGAATGCTCTCTATTGTTTTCAACATGCACATTTGTGTGTGCCTGTGAGCGGTGGAGATGGAGACGTTTAAGTCATATTGATCAGTCAGTCATCACCCCTCCTCCTCGGCGTACCAACCCTCCCCCCATCCACCCACCCACCCACCCACACCGGATTGCTCCGCATGAGAGGTAAAGCCGTTCGTCCCTCCCCCCCTCCCTCTTCTTCATCCGCACCGGACCGGCTGCTTTTGGACCAACTAGTCCTTCCACTTCTTCGTCGTCTTTTCTCCGGCGCAGGAGGCTGCGGAGTGAAACAGAACTAGAAGAAGGCATTAGAACGCTGCACAACTACTGCGTTGTCCGCAAATAAAAGGTAGGACCATGACCACCAACGGGACATAGACTAGACTGGTCTTTACGAGATCCAGACCTAGCCCGCTGCAGCAGAACGCGAGTAAGCGTGGAGATACGACATCTGCAGTCGGCTTGTGTCAACATGCCGTGCCGTATAGATGATGCGTTCAGTGTGCAAAAATGCGGTTTGTACCGCGGCACGCATAAGTGACAAGTTGCACGCGACAGAGGGCTGCAGCACGCGTACTTATAAACACCTGACCGTCTGTCTGTCTGTCTGTCTGTCTGTCGCTCGGTTCGTCGGTCTGGTGAGGGGAGTTCTTCCACTCGTGTGCGTGATGCATTGTGATTTATTGACTCGAGTTGTTGATGCCGACATAGTTTGTGCCACATCTGCATGGCAACCAAAGACGATTCTGGCGTGATGGGCTACTTGCTCACGAAATAACTTGATGGAAAACGTGGAGAAAAGCACCGATGTGCTGTGTGCGTCTTTTTGTTGATTTTGTGTTCTGCTGAGGTCAACCATGAAGTTGGTCTCACAACAGTGACGCTAAATACGTTAATGATGTATTTTATTTAATTGTTTTATTTCATCATCATTGGTTTCACTAGTGAATAGCGAAAATATGTCGAAAAAGCTGTAGGCCAGCGGTATCCGAACTTCCCAATGAGGACTGCATACACAAAAATAGAAAGATGCGAGGGTCAGTTTGATTTTATTTTTTACTTTGACTTATTAAACAAGGTGAAATCAGTCACAGTCAAGCAGATATACATCGCATTGTTTACATAATTAAGTTCATGTATTTTGAAAATCTAGTACGTCAAAATATAATGCAAATAGTTGAGGATTATTATTTTTTTTTTTAACCCTTTGGTGTATCTCGTGGCCCTGTATCCCGCCTGAATAAATCCGCCCATCCACTGAGCAGTAGTTGAATCCCATCTCCGCACCCAGGACCAAATAATCAATCTGTAGTAGAATGTTCATATTTGAGAACATTAATGTTAATACGTCCACAAATAAAAATTGACATTGAAGGAGAGGTCAACTCCAAAATTTCTTTACAATAATATGTTCTATGCAGCCCCTGTATTCTAAACATTAATTTATAATAATGTTAGGATTGTGGACAATGAATAAAGCTGCAAAATTTGCCCCTTTCTATGCATTTCAGGGGTTGGCCATTTTGCCACATGCTGTTGATTGAAAATGACATCATAGTTGCTCAAGGTTCAGGAAATAACTAATCATGGCTCAGAATGCAAACATCACATAAGCATACCCTGACAACAGGTGAGTTGCGATTGGTTTTTACCTAAGCCCTGACTAACAGTGATGTCACTTTCACTTTGTTTGGACCAGTGGAGGTGCATTGACCATATATACTGTAAAGACATTTTTGGTTTTATTTCCCTGATAAGCAGAAAGTAGAAGAAAATGTGTGTTTCTTTGACAGTTATCTTTATTCTCCAATATTGTCACCTGCAAATGTGTTTGTGTCTTTGTATATCTAGAAATGTTAATTATTAATGGTTGCAGTAGCAGCCCCCAGTACTCACATCACCCCTTTTTCTAGACAGCTTGCATCCAACACGGCCCACCTCTATAGCATTAAAATGTCAAACATTACTTTTTGTACGTATATGCCGCGGGCCACCAAGCCATGATGGGTGGGCTGCAAATGACCCCAAAAGTAGTCATTTTCAATGGATTGTTTCAAATGAGCAGTACTGTTGCTGTGTTCGCTTCTCATTATCAACACTGTTAAAGCCTCCAACGATGAGCTGAACTGCATACTTTTTGCCAGAGGTAGGCAGTTTGTGGGTACTGACCCACAGTGACGGACCGTCATTTTGCCGACGGACAAAATTATTTTAAAACGATGGACTAAGACCGACAGAACTGGAGATTTGATTCGTCGTTTGAATGTGTCATTGCAATCGTCACCAGCTGTATCTCCTGTCACTGTTGGTAATGGTTTATCACCTCACTCAGGTAATTCTTCCAAATTAAAAAAAAAAAAAATGTTAAAACAGCTATATACTTGTATGTGGGTGGTTGTTAGAATATTAGCCTGTAGCACTTATAATAAACAAGTCAGCGTCTTTAATGTGAGCATCACTTTCTTTTCAACGAATGTAGCCAGCATGGCTGGGGATGTCAATGTTTATGCTGCAGAGTCATGGTTTCATGAACTGAAGTGCATACTGTATACGACCTTACTCCGCACATTCATTATACAGACCTAAAGTAAAAAATAATGCTTAGAATTAAGTATTAAGAGAGTTTGTCTTATTTTGCTTTTTAAATATGATTTTGATGTCTAAATCACTTACATATAGTTGAGAAAAGCATTCTGGTAACCAGTGGCACATCGAAGTGAGAATCTGACTCTGGCTCTTCGCCAGAATATGCAGGATAGAAAGTTTTTACATCCACCCCCCCCCCCCCAAAAAAAAAAAAAAAAAAAAAGACAATATCTATTAAAATATGCTCAGCAAAAACCTTGCTTAGGTTTGTTTGATGGGCTTGCCAATCGCAGTCTCGTCCCGACGGCACACATTGAACTTACATACTGTTTTGTATGTATGCTCCCTCGTGGACATGATCGCTCATTGCAGTTCAGTGGCGAGGGGATTAGTTTATTTTGACTTTTAAAGTCACCGACCTAATTTAGATGATTGAAGTGAAGACCTAAAAGTTTAGCCTTTTGCTTAAGGGCAAGTTGTGGAGAGTACTGTTTCATGGTATTTTTTCTGAAGTGGGATTTGTTTTATTTTTGATGGTGGTGATGGTGATGGTGGTTTGGCGGGAGTGACTGACAGACCGACGGTTGGCTGACGGACCGAAGATTATAAATTTCTGCATGAAAAAATATGTTCCTGTGTTCACCTTCTTCACTTCTTTTTCCGAGCCACTATAAAAAAAAACAGTTTACTGTGAGCTCCAGCAAGCTACTCTGACGTAGACAGTGAGTGGGCGCATGTGTATGCGTGTGTGTTCTTTATCATCTATGTCATCCCACCCGGCTAGTAAGTCACTACTTGTGGAACCTAAACTACTGAAGACTAAACAGCTCTACAGCTTTCATTTTCACTAGAATATGTTTTATTTAGCTCATCCTTTTTGCACACTGTCACTAAAATGTACATTAGTCATGACCAATCGGAAATGCATTTAAGCATGTATTAAGACTAGATTGAGTCTTTCCATCCATCCATCCATCCATCCATCCATCCATCCATCCATCCATCGTCGCTTATCTTCACTTGGGTTGCTGGCTTGATGATGCCTATCCGAGCTGTCTATGGGCAGTAGGCCCAGGATACTCTGGACAGGATGCCAGCCAATTGCAGGGCACACTGAGACAAACAACCATTCACGCACCCAATCACAGCTAAAGACAATTTAGAATGTCCTATACACCTGCCATGCATGTTTTGGAGTGGGGGAAGAACAGGAGGAGAACATGCAAACTTCACACAGGAAGGCCAGTGCCAGCCAGATTTGAACTTGGGACTCTGAACTGTAAGGCGGATGTGCTAACCACTCGTCCACCAAGCCTGTCAGATTGAGTTTTCGTAATGTTGAAATGTAACAGGTGAATAGGCACTCAAGAATAAAGAGCAGCTTCCGTATAAAAAAAACAAAACAAGAAAAACTATTTGTATGTTTTTGTCAGAGCAATCTGTTTGCACCTTGTCACACAAGCATACTTTAAAAAATAAAAAATGCATTTTTTTTATTTTAATAAGACTCGATTGAGCCTTTGTAATGTTGATAATGCAACAAGTGCACCTAATTGCCGCCAGGAGAGGGGCCATGTTTTCCTATTAGTCGTCATAGAAAAGAAGGAAGCCATACATGGACACACACTTTGGACTGTGAGTTGAATGCATATTCATCAAAGCTCCGACACACACACAGACACACATACGCAGAGACTGAACCTGGAAAACAAAACACTCAGACAGATTTATTGACGCACTGTGCAGGAGCTGTATTTATCAGACAGATGCAGCCAGTCCTTCATGGGCGCACATTCATTTAGGGAAGCGCAAGTGCTTTCATGACATTTTTGGGCTGATGGCTTAAAATTCCCTTTTTGAAATTGTGTGGTCATTATTATGATAAAATAATAATAACAATAATAATAATAACAATAACAATAACAATAATACTACTACTACTAATAATAATAATAATAATAATAATAATAATAATAATAATAATAATAATAATAATAATACTGAATGGTTTAACAAAATTCATACAGCTCCTGTTAGCTGCACTGTCTGGCCTTCTTTTTCTTTGCAGTGTTTACAAACTGTTTTTGTCTTATCTGCCAATATTTAATCCTTGTTTTCATCAACAGCAAAACTAAAATATTGTCACAGATAGTTTGAAAGTAACTGGACCAATCTTTTTTACTTCTCCTGGAGAGTAGCATTTATTGAGACTGGGTAAGAAATTAAGATCTTTTTTATTTTGCTTTGAAAAACAATATAATAAGTTAAATACACTGCGATATCAGATGACGCTCCGCCATTGCATTTTGTTCAAGATGAAGAAACGTCAGAACCAGTGGTCAGTACGCACGGCAACTGTCAAGTTGTCAACATCAAAGAGTGCAGAGTGATCATTTTTGTCTTAAACTGCCTTCG